>NW_025952507.1:0-9000 GCF_023119035.1 Salvia hispanica | reverse complement strand
AAAATCAAGGGCTAGTATTAACACATGTAATTTTTGAATTTGAAGGAGAAATCACTTCACTCTATCACAGATTTACTTCACCATAAGAAGGCGGGGGTATAATGGACATTTCACAAATAAAAATAGGGTTAACATTTGAATTATTTTCTCATTTGCAGAATTCATCTCCTGCCATCACTCCTCTTCCCGTCTTCTCTTCCATTCTCGAAATTTTGCCGCTGCAATCATTGCCGTCTTCCCGTCGCTGCAATCTGTCGTCAAACAGGTGGATTCAAATCAGAAATTTTTTTCAAAATGTGAGTTGTTTAACTGGTTTCTTCAACTGATTTATATTTCTCATTCCGATTTCAATCCATTTCTTTAATACAATAAAACTCTGATTAACAAGCATTCACTGATATATTTGAGTTTCGAAGCTTTTCGTTAAATTAAACGACTATTGTTTCATTGATTCTATTTCTCCTTTTTTTCCCTCTGGTTTTTCTGTCTGCGTCAATCGAACTGCATCTTCTAATTCTTAAGTTGAATTATTTACCGGCAAATCGGATGAGGAATCATTGAATCTAGGGTTTCTGATCGGAACATGCTTAGAGTGAAGTATTCTAATGTTAGAGTGAAGTGTTTGTCATCCATGCTTATAGTGCTTTGTTTTTCCATTTCAGTGAAGTAAAATATGATTAAAGTGAAGTATTCTAGTGTTAGAGTGAAGTGTTTGTGATCCATGCTTATAGTGCTTTGTTTTTCCATTTCAGTGAAGTAAAACTTGCTTAGAGTGAAGTATTCTAGTGTTAGAGTGAAGTGTTTGTGATCCATGCTTATAGTGCTTTGTTTTTCCATTTCAGTGAAGTAAAACTTGCTTAGAGTGAAGTATTCCATGGTTAGAGTGAAGTGTTTGTGATCCTTGCTTATAGTGAACTATTTTTTCATCTCAGTGAAGTAAAACGTGCATAGAGTGAAGTATTTCATGCTTAGAGTGAAGTGTTTATGATCTTTGCTTATAGTGGACTATTTTTTCATCTCAATGAAGTAAAACGTGCATAGAGTGAAGTTTCTAGTGTTAGAGTGAAGTGTTTGTGATCCATGCTTATAGTGCTTTGTTTTTCCATTTCAGTGAAGTAAAACTTGCTTAGAGTGAAGTATTCCATGGTTAGAGTGAAGTGTTTGTGATCCTTGCTTATAGTGAACTATTTTTTCATCTCAGTGAAGTAAAACGTGCATAGAGTGAAGTATTTCATGCTTAGAGTGAAGTGTTTATGATCTTTGCTTATAGTGGACTATTTTTTCATCTCAATGAAGTAAAACGTGCATAGAGTGAAGTATTCCATGGTTAGAGTGAAGTGTTTGTGATCCTTGCTTAAAGTGCACTATTTTTTCATCTCAGTGAAGTAAAACGTGCATAGAGTGAAGTATTTCATGGTTAGAGTGAAGTGTTTGTGATCCATGCTTATTGTGCACTATTTTTTAATCTCAGTGAAGTAAAACGTGCATAGAGTGAAGTATTTCATGATTAGAGTGTATAGAGCTTAAAGTGAACTAATAAATGTTAAGAGTGAAGTGTTTTACCTTTGCAGTGATTCAGTTTATGCTTAGAGTGAAGTATACGATGTATGTCTTACAGTGTTTTGTGTTTTCTTATTTCAGTGAAGTGAATAGACCTTAGAGTGAAGTATATGATGATTGTTACTATGGTGAGCGGGAACAAGATTGGAAATGTATTGCCTAAAAGAAGCAGCAAGGAAATACTCCAAAGGCTAAGAGCAAAGAATTGCAGCGCATTAATGTTGTTGGAAACAAACCATGAGTCATTGAATATCTTGACGACAACATCAAAACATTATCGAGAATGTAGCAACAACATGGAGATAGATGTGGAAAAATGATTGTAAACTTCAAGCGTTCATGACCATTTGTATGAAACTGATATAGTTCATAATATGTGTCATTTAGTTCAATATAAAGCTCATCATTTTCAATTAAATTCAATATTATGTTAGACTATATACTTCCTGTAGAGCATATTTGCTTCACTATAGAACATATTTACTTCACTGTAATTCACTGTAAAATTATTATACTTCACTATAAGCATATAATAGTTCACTATATGCACAATATACTTCACTGTAGTGAAAAAATAGTAAACTATAAGGCATGTTCAATTTACTTCACTTTATGCTCAATATACTTCACTATATGCACAATATACTTCACTTTATGTCCAATCTATTTAGTTCACGTATGAATACTTGTTAATTATTTAACAAAATATAGTTCACAACTTAAAATTGTAATCTGATAAGTTTTGGTACGAAGTGAACAACTATAGTAGTGAACTAAAACAAGTACGCAGTGAACTATACATATGTAAGAAGTGAACAAAAAACAAGTTTGCAACAAAATAAAACTCACGTACATAACATGTACGCATTGAACTAAAAACCAGTAAAAAGTGAATTAAAAATAAGCTGACAATGAAATAAAACTCACGTTTAGTGGACTAAAATATGTACACAGTGAACTAAAAATAAGTAAGAAGTGAACTAAAAATATGATGTTTGATATTTCAGCGAAGAATATAGTTTACAATGTACAATTTTTTCATTTCAGCGAAGTATATTGAGCATATAGTGATGTATATTGTGCTTATAGTGAAGTATATTCTGCATGCCTTATAATGTACCCTTTTTTCATTTCAGTGAAGTATATTGTGTATATAGTGATGTATATTATGATTATAGTGAAGTATATTTTACATGCCTTATAATGTACCGTTTTTTCATTTCATTTATTGTTCATATAGTGAAGTATATTCTCATATAGTGAAGTATATTCCTAAACCCTGAACAATGCGCCCAAACTTTTATCTCTCTCTCTCACAACAGCAACGCCTCTTTTCTCTTTCGCCTGGTCGCGGAGGACCACCGCCGTCACCGGCGTGTGGCGATGCGGGCGTCTCCCTCCTCTTTCCCCGACTGCCCTCTCTCTCACTCTATCACTATTTCTCTCTCGACCTCACCGCAGGCCTAGTCGACACCGTCACCGTCGTCGGTGAGCGGCAGCGCACGGTGTTGGTCTCCTGCCTCATTGCGAATCAGAGACGAAGCTTGGCTGTGGCATTTGAGCCAGCCGCCGGTACGCCATCCTGTCCTTCTTGCTTCGGCCATTGGATGATGCCCGCCGTCAGTCCCGACTCCAGACGTCGCGATTCGACCGGGAAGTGACGTCGCGATCAAACGTGAACGAATTTGGACAGGAAGCTGAATTTGGTTTAGAAATCACGCAACACAATTCACGTTAATTTTGCGAACAAATTTGGTTAAGATTGGAAGAAATCGGCGCTTGAATTCTGGAGGAATCTACGCTTGAATTTTGGAAGAAATTGCACTTTGAATTTGGGAGAAATCGGTGCTTGAGTTTGAGATGTTGATATACCATTTCCAAAAATGCCCTTGGGCTATTATTTTTAACAAAAATCTGAAAATTTGTTTAACCTTTAAGATTAAATTAGAGTAACAAGATGTGTGGCTGAGATTTATTCTCTAGTTATACACTTAAAATTAGTTAGACCTTGATCACTCCTCTATATATATATATATATATATATATATATATATATATATATATATAGTCCCATTATCCACAAATCCACTCTTAAAGACCGAACCACCGAACCATACCAAATTAGGGCTTTTAGATCTAGTTTTTTATGGATGAGATTCACAAATTTATAAATTATTTTCTCCTTCATCACGAGCCTATTTTAATTCATCCGAAGGTAAATAAGTCATACTAACATGTTACGAAGATTTAACTTCGTTCCAGAATATATTACTTCATTCTAGTAGGTTTTTACTTCATTCCAGTACGTAAATGTGGTTTCGCCGTCGCGTGCCGTTCTTTCTCTCTACAATATCTATCACCACCGCCATGGCGCTAATATTGGTTTAATAAACACATGGAATAATGTAATAAATTATTGGAATGAAGTATGTGTAGAAGCATTTGAAGTCCTACTGGAATGAAGTAAAAATGTTATCCAATGAAGTAATAACGTTTATGAATGAAGTAATAAACTCACTTGAATAAATTGCATTTTTAAATGTTAATCAAGCAAAAACTCACGTCAATGAATTTGAATGAAACATATGTTGAATCATTTCAAAACCTACTGGAAGCAAGTAAAAACATGTTGTAGTTTCAAGGTATTAGGTACATAATGAAGTAATAAACCTATACAATGAAGTAAAATGGGCTAGTAATGAAGCAGCGAAAAAAATTTCACAGCAGCACATCTCATCAAAAAAACTAGATCTAATGGCCCAGATTTGGTCTCTAGTTCGGTCTTTAAAATTGGTTCGACATTGATCACAACTCTCTCTTCTCTCTCTCTCTCTCTCTCTATATATATATATATATATATAGTCCCATTATCCACAAACCCACTCTTAAAGACCGAACCACCGAACCCTACCAAATTAGGGCTTTTAGATCTATTTTGTTATGGATGAGATTCACAAATTTATAAATTATTTTCTCCTTCATCACCATTCTATTTTTATTCATCCGAAGGTAAATAAGTCATACTAACATGTTACGAAAATTTAACTTCGTCCAGAATATATTACTTCATTCTAGTAGGTTTTTACTTCATTCGAGTACGTAAATGTGGTTTCGCCGTCGCGTGCCGTTCTTTCTCTCTACAATATCTATAACCACCGCCATGGCGCTAATATGGTTTAATAAACACATGGAATAATATAATAAATTATTGGAATGAAGTATGTGTAGAAGCATTTGAAGTCCTACTGGAATGAAGTAAAAATCTTATCCAATGAAGTAATAACGTTTCTGAATGAAGTAATAAACTTACTTGAATAAATTGCATATTTAAATGTTAATCAAGCAAAAACTCACGTCAATGAATTTGAATGAAGCATATGTTGAATCATTTCAAAACCTACTGGAAGCAAGTAAAAACATGTTGTAGTTTCAAAGTATTACGTACAGAATGAAGTAATAAACCTATACAATGAAGTAAAATGGGCTAGTAATGAAGCAGAAAAAAATTTCACAGCAGCACATCTCATAAAAAAACTAGATCTAATGGCTCAGATTTGATCTCTAGTTTGGTCTTTAAAATTGGTTCGACATTGATCAGAACTCTATATATATATATATTTAAATACTAGTAATTTTTATATACCCCTTGTTAAAAAACAAATTTCATGGTCTTCAATTTTGCTGTCTTACTTGCCAACACGACGGAACAAGTCAGTAGCTCTATCTTTCCCTCCCTCTCTTCGGATTTGCTTCAGCCATGTAGTTGACGCAGTGCTCAAAATTCGGCACTATATGTCCACGTTTACTTAATCTGACTACATATATTTTTGAGATTCCTGCATAAATATCCCGTGAAGACATACTTTCGTTGTTTCTCAACTATTCTATACTTATTTCCTCCTTTCTTTTCGATCAGATTTGGCCTCTGATATTTGGAATCCATATCAGTAAAATAGGAGAAATTGTGCAGCGTACATAAACTGTTTGTGAAATGGCCGCGATGAGGATTTCACGATTGAAGCATTTACATTCTGTTAAATCGACTTTTCAATTTCACGTACGACCTTCTTCTGCATATTCGAGCAAATGCTATGCCTCTGGAGAGTCGGATACTTTGCAGAGATTTGATCAAAATGGTTTCGGGATGTCGGGTTTCAGATCTTCCAACTTTTCTCAATATTCTAGGGGGTTTTATTCTGATGTGCGTATTTCGAATAGGTTTCTGAGAAATTCGACTTATCGCGGCAGTCTTCCGTTTGCTGGAAAAACCCCTTTGCTCAATCAACGTTTCTTCTCATCAGCTAGTGATGGTAAAGGTGTCACTCCGGTAGATGCTACAGGTACTGTGGGTGATGTTAGCGTTGGTGGGGAAAATTGGACTCCTAAAGTTAAAGAAGCGTGGGAATCTGCGGTTGAGGCTGCAAAGTATGCAGGAAAAAAGGCGAAAGAGGCTTCTGATGAAGCAGCTCCTCATGTTCAGGAGTTGCTTGATGCTCATCCCTATCTTAGAGATGTGATTGTGCCAGTCGGTGGTACTTTGGCAGGAACGATGTTGGCATGGTCTTTGTTGCCTAGGCTATTTAGGCGGTTCCATAAGTACTCCGTGGAAGGACCTGGTGCTTTGCTATCAAAGGGTTCTTTGTTCGGGCCCGTTCCTTATGAGGAAAGCTTCTGGGGTGCATTGGAGGCTCCAGTCCGATATTTTGTAACGTTCATGGCTTTCTTGACAGTGTTAGTCTGCCATTACTTTACTGTTTTTTTATGTGATGTTCTTTTGAGTTTGTAGGAAAAACTTAATCCATTTTTTTACTCTGTGCAGAGGGGGAATGGTTGCACCGACTACTATTGCCTCACAATATGCAACACAGGCTTGGAAAGGCGCTCTTGTTATATCCGTTGTCTGGTTTCTTCATCGGTGGAAAACTAGTGTGATTGCCCGAGCTTTGGTTGTTAAGGGCTTAGAAGGTGTCCGGAGAGATCAGTTACTGACTATGGACAAAATCTCAACCATAGGACTCTTTGTTGTTGGGTCAATGGCTTTAGCTGAAGCATGTGGTGTGGCAATGCAATCTGTTCTGACTGTGGGAGGCATTGGAGGTGAGTGTGCCTGGAAATGATTTCTTCTGTAATGAAATCCTTCCAATTTGTGATATAGTAATATGTTACTGCTACTCCTAGAAACAATTTGTGGAATAGTTTAGAAACAAGTAATAACTTTGATACATCCATTAATATGTACCACTTCGTAATTCGGTATCTTCTACAGTTTGATATGCTATCAATATCACAGACACTTTTATGTACTCCATGTGAAATTTGTTTCTTATTCTGCCATATCATTGAAAAAATGCTGCGACATAACATCCTCTCTGTTTTGCGGATCTGGTATGTATTGGCATACTTTGGTTCAGCATCATGTCCTGACCAGTGTTTTTTCTCTTCATACAGGAGTTGCCACTGCTTTTGCTGCCAAAGATATACTTGGGAATGTCCTAAGTGGTATTTCTGTACAGCTGTCGCAACCATTTTCAGTTGGTGATATGATAAAAGTATGGCTCTTGCCTCTGGCTGTCATTTTCATACATTTGTGACCCTATTGTAATGCTCGAAAATTTTGTAGTTTTCATATCCATCATATGCCTCATATTTCCATCGCTGAACGCTACTATTTGTATTTTAATATTTTATATATGTCATTTTAGTGCTGGTATTTCAGGTTTCCAATTAGATTTTGATAATAATTGGTGTGCTGCATTTAGTAATTTACATAGCATGGATCCATTGGCTCATGGCCCCTCTGTTGATCAGGGCCAAGAAATAGTAACATGCCAGCCGGCATTGTTCTTCCATTATTAATGTAGTCTTTGTTGATTTTGTTTTTGAGCTTCCTAGCTAATGTCTTTTATTTGAAAACAAATTATTTACAACTTGCGCTCTTTGATTCCCTGAAAAGGATTGATAAGAAACTTTGAATGTTCAACCTGAACCAATATGGATTTCTGTAAACTGGGTATATAATGTAGCTTTCTAGAGAAACATGCTTCTGATAGTTTTGCATATGCTCTCAGATTTTGATAAATTGTTATATTCTCTTTCCTTGCTATTCTTGCTGCAGGCTGGATCTGTAGAAGGTCAAGTAGTAGAAATGGGCCTTACAACTACCTTATTGCTGACTGCTGAGAAGTTTCCTGTTGTCGTCCCAAATTCTCTGTTTTCCAGCCAGGTATAGCATCAATCTCATTCTTTGTCTGTGTAGTATTTTGGAACCTGCTTGTTTTCTGCTGCAAGCATCTGTATGCGATGATTTTATTTTATATCCTATTAGCAGCCACTTGCAAATTCGTTCTTGTCTGGCAACCAGTTACGCCCTCTGTTCCAAATATTTGCCTCCAATTTGACCCTTTACGTATATTAAGGATTAAGCTGGGAAATTAGTTACCTAACTAAACTTCTTATAGTGATGAAGTTAGGAACTTACGGTAACGTAGAGTGTTTAATTGTCAAGACTTTAAAGGCATATTTCTTGGTGACTGTTAAAGGCGGTATCAATATATACTTGGTGACTGTAAAAGGCATGTTTAGTTATAGGACTATATATTTGGGACACTGCAACATATTACTGATCAAATATTTGAGACAAAAGGGACTATAAGAGCACTCCCAATGGTTTGGGGATAAACTCCCTTATTTCTCCCTAACTCCTGCCACATCAGCGCCACATCAGCACCAAAATTTATCCCCAGTTTTTAGCCAACTTTTAGCCAACCTGCTGCAATGGTTTCTCCCTTATTTCTCCCTTATTTCTCCCTAACTCAACATTTCATTTTTACATCATCACTAATTTAATTGTTTTATTTTTATATATAATAAAACTAGCTTATTTAATTTATAAGATAAAACAAATAATAGTAATAAAGTTCGTTGTATTAAACACGGGTACACATTACAACGAAGAAAATTAAAAAAAAAAAAAAGTACATGAATGGAAATAAAAGCATTCGAGCGATCTCGCTTTGTATGCGGCGGGAGATATAGTTGTTGATTGGGTTGTTGGCGAAACCCGCTACATCCCATCCGGTGGGAGCGGGAGGTACCTCTTCTTCGGAAGAAGAATGTGATATTTCCTCGTCGGACTGAGCACGAGACGATGAATCAGAACTCATTTAATAAAGATGGAGAGAAAAAAGATTGAAAATTTGTGTGAATGAAGTTTGTGGGTGATGAATGGAGGAAGAGGATGAAATATTTATAGGGGTGGAATTTAGAATATGACCGTTGAAGGGAAAAAAAAAAAAAATTTTGATCATCGCCGGATTATCGCCGAACAGCTCCCCACAGTGGCCGGCGATGATCCGGCGATTTTTCGGCGATAAAACGCCGCTTGGCGTAAATTCGGTAGGAAATTCGCCGAAAAATCGCCGACCTTCTCCCAATGGCCGG
>NW_025952506.1:0-78191 GCF_023119035.1 Salvia hispanica | reverse complement strand
AAACAACATTTGTGAGTGTCATAACAAGCAAATTCACCATAGCACCAACCCCAACAGAATAAATCAAGTCTTCACAAAATATGATTAACAAATTATTTGAATTATTGGCACCATAACCCAAGAAAGCCAAAAGCTATAGTACAACACAACATCTTATTACAAAAGCTCATTTCCATCACTCCACACACACACACACACCTTGAGCATGTAAACATCAACCTTAACACTCTATGATCACCAATCTAGCAAGGCAAAATGGCTAAATAAACCAAGTTGCCCCACATTGATCTTTATTATAAGCGTATGCATAAATAATCAAACGCTGAGAGGAAAAGGATCCACGTAGAGAGATGCAATCAACGGCCCCAAATACTTTTCAGGGTAATGTAGCCATCTTCTTTACTCTTGTAAGTGATCTCAGCTAAGCAGCCGTAGTTTAGGAGTTGTTCCACCATTTCCTTAGGCACTGAGCTGCTCCCCTTAGCCCACTCCGCGGTTACATCCTTCCATCCATTCTCAACAAGCTCCACAAACTCACTAATCGCTTCTTGCTTCGACACGCCTTTGTCTTTCATGTAGCAATCCACCACAGTCGGCATCTTCCCTTCCCTATTCTCGCGCTTCATCGCCAAATATTAACTTCTAATTAGTTATCACAAAATAGCCTCATTTATCTATATATATGTAACAACTAGTATGAATTACTTCATGGCTGCCCAAGTCTTCAAGGGTTCGACCCATCTTGGCAGTGGAAATGAGATTTGGGCTCGCTGAGGAGCCATTGAACTGATGCTTCATCAACAGATTTCATGCCAGGGACAATAGCTGTGAATATCACATACAAACAGCTCGTGATCACTGAATTCGTCATGTATTCTTCGAAACCTGGCATTTGCCTTTCCATAATCCACTTCTGCTCTTTGTTATAAGCCCTTCCAAGCTGCTTCACCTTATTAATTGTCACCAAAAAAAAGGTAATAATTTATAAACAAACAAACAAACATAAGGTTTAAATTTACATTAACTCATAGTAATCCTTACTGCTTCTCTGTAGTAAGGCACAACGAAGGATTTTCCTTGCTTTTCTGCATCAACTACAAAATCTTCATATGTACTCATGATGAATCTATAAACAACTTTCATGAAATCAGGGAGCACATCAATCTCATCCAAATTCCACCTGGGAAAATATAAAATTATTGTATCAGTACCTACTTTTGCTGTAATTTTTCTCCAATTTGTAAAGGCAAAAATAAGAGATTAGTCGAAGAAAAAGATAATACTCCTATATGTTTTATAAACTCGTACCAAGTCAAATCGAGACATGTAATGATAGATGAAAGGCGTGTATTAATATACCTCTCGAGAATCTCGGTGAAAAGATCATCCTCCTCAAATGTAGCATAATTATCGTAGGTGTCATCGATAATCGACACAAGTTGCAAGTTTTTTGCAACAATTACTCGAATGTAAGAGTATTGAGGTTCGTAGCGAAACGCATTGCCCCAAAGATAACACTCCACAACTCTGTCTCTTGCATATGGCAATTTGTTCTTTAAGTCAAATTTATCCCACCACCTTCACCAAAAAATAAGTCATGTTGGTGCTTTTTCGTTTACTTAATTAAAATTTAGTCGCAAAAAACATTTTGTAATGAATTTTACCTTGTGAGTTCAGCCAATTCTTTCCTGTAGATATTCTGCAAGAAATTGAAGTTGAGTTTGGCTAGTTTGAGAAGTAATTCATCGGTTGTTCCTTCTCTTTCATAGATGGAAATGTAGAAATCGGATATTTAAAATTGGAAGGCCTCTATGAATGGAGTGCTTCAAAGCTTGCTGCACTTTCTCTTTCACAATGGGAGACTCATCTAGTGTTGGTAGCATTTGATTCAATTGATCTACTGTGAATTTTGCAGCTTCGTCTAATATTTTTTCGTTGCGAATTCGGACATGAGCTGCCTCGTACAAACTTAGGATGCATTCGATGTTGCTTCCATGGCTCTCTGGTTTCCATTTGCAGTCTTTCTCAACGAATTTGTTGAAAACATCTGTGTCATCACAAGCAAATATGATTATGTTAGATTATTTTAGTTTCTTTGAATTTACAACAACACAAATTAACCTATTAATCTGTTATCATATCCAAATTGAAGTTGGCTCATAAGGTGAGTAGAGTTACACATAATTCATGACAAACGCTTGACAAATTAAATACTTTCGTTAATTATCAACTAACGGACTAACAATAGTCTTATTCCAATAGCTAGAAGTAATTGAAAATGGTGTTTGTTTACTCTACTAAAAACACTAGCTATTGGGATACGACTATAAGTATATCATAATTGAGTGAAAAAGGGCTAATAATTTAGTGACATACCGCAAGAAATAGGATACTGATGTTGTCTGAGCACACGAAACCGAAGCGCAACACTGAATTAATCATAATCTTTTTCTTCTTCGGCGTCTTTGGAATCATAAATTTGTTTGAGCTTCTCTTCGATCTCCTTCTCAAAATGATATGCGACACCCAAACGTTCAATTTTGTCGATTAATATCATTAATTTCGTAGACTCCTCAGCCATTAACATTCCTCCTATTTCCTTTTTCAATGCTTCCATTTCCTCGGAGTACTTCTCCTGAACCTATACAATCCGTCGGTAAAACCAACGGATACAAATGAATTTCTATATGTAAATTATACTATTACTAATAATAATACAAGCGATGATACTAACGGACAATGAAATAAATGTAAAAGTTAAATTAAAATAAAAGTTACCAACGGTTTGATTTGCGACGAATCCGTCAGAAAATTTTAACATAAAACTTCATAGAAATACGTAAAATACATACCTTATTATCGAAAGAATATGTAGAGAAAATGTCACCCCACATGCTTGGCTTGAATAAGACAATGGGAGGGCGGATATGCCTCACGTTGCTTGAATCACCACTCATCACCATATTTGCTGGAGCCATTTCTTTAACTGAAATAGTAAGCTTAGTTCTCGTAATTTGTACTTATAATTTCGCTAAATGCTATCTATGGGAAGAACAGATATCATTAACCATTTTATTATAATTATAGGTTTAAATTTGTTTCTAAATATCCGTAGAAAAAAAAAATCAGGTTCTTATGTAACTATTTACTATATTTAATTTTGTTGTTTAAGCTATATAACAAGTGAATAGAGGACCTCATCTAGCTCGACAAGTATAAGAGAGAATGGCGAAAAGTGGACTAAGTGTGATAAAAAAGTTTCCATATTTAAATTGAGACTATTTTTTATGAATATCCTAAAGAGGCAAATTAGTGAAAATTATACTCTTCTATCCTAAAAAAACTGATATTTTGGGGAGTTGCGAAAATTAATGCATAATTGGTAAAATAAGAGAGATGAGGAGAAAAGTAATTAAAATAGTGTTAGTGAATAGTCATACTCACATTATTATTAGTATTTAATCGTGGTCCCTAGTGGTATAAGTTGTAAATAAATTGATAAACATGGGTAATGAGTTTGGAAGAACTTTTCATAAATGGAAATGAAATATTTTTATGGGAGAGAGGAAAAAGGAAAATGTTCTAAGTTTTATAGGACGGATGGAATATTACTTAAGGAGTACTTACTCCGGCTCACTCAAGATGTCACATTCTTAAATGACGCGGAATTTTAGGAAGAGTTGTTAGATGAAGTAAGCAAAGAGAAAAAGTTGTTGAATAGTTAATGAGGAGAAAGAAAACAGAGGTTTATTTTCAAATATAGAAAGTGGACATCTTGAGTATGACAAATTAAAAAGGAAAGACAGACATCTTAAGTGGGACAGCGTGAGGACTACTAATATTTCGTATTTACCACGGTATAATTCCTTAGTCTATTTGCATTTCTCGGATTCGCGTTGTTGATGCTACTGGTACGTTGGTAGTAAAACCAAATACGACGACGCATCACATCCTTATCACTTTTATTAAAGTGAATATAGTATAATATATGATCCAGAGTAGTGATAAAATACAAACTCTATATATTGTACAAATTTTAAATTTTTAAATACAGTGTCAACGTAGTGTAAAATTTCAAGATTTTGATGTCAACACAATATCAACACAACGTCAACACGACATCAACTGTTGACACTGTATTGATATTTCTGTTTCTATTATTTTGTAATATGTTGAAATTTTCAAACGGTCCATATCATAGTTTGGAGTTTGTACAATATTTAGAGTTTGCATTTGATTACATCCCATGTGATCCGTATATAGTGTAAATTTTTATCTTTGCATTTGTTTTTACTTATGGTCATGGTTAATTTTCATTTTCATCTCTTTTTCTATGTTGTTACTCTTACTATATATTGTTGGTTTTGCGAGTGTTGTGCCAAACTGTTTATTGAGGTTTCGTAAGTTTATGCTATTAATTAATAACTGGTTTAATGTGATAAATATGATCAAGTGATTTCAATATGCTCGTATATTATATGGATCATGGGTATTTATCCGGAATACTTTTAGTTTTGTGACAGCAATAATACACAAAATAAAATATGATGTGAAACATATTGATCACTCTCCAAGTAGTAGGTGCACAAGTTTCGGAGAAAATTAGAATGAACAAAGATGCTCATCATAGGCTAATAAAGGCATTTTTGTTGAAAAAAATTTGAAAAAATAAAAAAAGCATTTCATATGTAAATAGGTCAAAATTCAGGAATTGGCCATGATGTTTTTTTTCACACTGCTAGCGTGCGAAGAACAAATTTCAAGAACTAAAATGTAGTTCACTATTATTAACCTGAAAATTAGCACGATGTAAGTTATAATTTTATATATTAATTTTATAATATTAAAATATAAATAAAATAAATAATGAATTATGAAATTCATTTATCAAACTAAAAGTCAAATGAAAATTTAAAGAGGAAATGTCTCCTAGTGAGTAACTATCTCAAAACGAAAAAGTGGGTCGACGTGTAATGAGTTTGGAGGGTGTACAGTATTTTAACACAACTAATTAACATGCATTGATCGACATGCATTGATTTGATCTAACACGTATTAACAATGCATTGATTAGATTTAACACGAGTAATTACAAATTTTTGTATCGTGCAGTGCAATGATACTCGCAGTGCTGTAAATTTTTACATATTCAAATCTGAGAACTTGAAATTTAAATTCATTGGCAAGACAACATAATATCTGGACTGGAGTACTACTAATATATAATGAAAAAAAAGTATGAAAAGGACAATGACATGGAAACTAAATTAAACTTGCAAGGATCTCGTGGGATACGATTCACTCTCTAATTTTAGTTGAGACACTAAGGCCATCCGCAACACTGTCTCTTATCCGTTTATTAACCGTCTCATCTCTTCACTATTCATGGACCCCACTGTACTTTTCAGCTCATCTCTTAACTAAGAGACAACACCTGCATCCCACCACCTCTTAACTATTCATTCAATTTCATTTTTTATTTTTAATTCCAACAAATTCAATTAATAAAAAACACACTTCATTATAAATAAAATAAAATTACAATTTAAATACCTAAAAAAATAAAAAAGACATAATTAAAAAATTAGAAATTACAAATTGCACACTTAAACTCAAAAAAAAAAGGGAGGCAAAGAAGAAGAAGAAGGAGTTCTCTAGTGACGATCATCTATCGGTTGCCAAATTATGCACGTATACATGATAATGCTCCACATCCTTGCGAGCAGACTCTTGCTTTTTGCGCAAAAGGAGACAACTTTTCGTCCACAGGCCTGTTGAACGTCTTCACGAAGGTTGGCCACTTCGGATAGATGCTGTCGGCAAGATAGTACCCCATTTTATACTGGCGATTGTTAGCGATGAAGTTGATTGCCGACGCTTTACCATTCAGAACTTCAGCAAAGAGGTCGGAGTTGTTAAGCACTAGAACTTCCCACTAGGACTTCCCGCAATAAAATTAATAAATTCACAATTCAAATTAAAATTTACGGAATTAAAATTTCGACATGAGCCGTATTTATAGAGATTTTTTTTTTAAAAAAAATAAAAAATTAATTTTTGGTGGGACGGGGACGTCCTACCCACGCCACAGTGGCAGACGTCAGGTAGGACGTCGGGCTGATGGGCGAGGCCATCCGACGGGCACTCGGGACGGGCGTGGGCGCCCTTCCCGCTCCCTACGGCGGACGTCCGGTCGGACGTCGCCGACGGGCGGCCGGACTAGTGAGCGGGACGTCCGCCCACGCCCGTCCCGAGTGCCCCTGCGATGGGCTCGCCCCTCGCGTCGACGTCCGACCGGATGTCCGCCACTGTGGCGAAGGTCGGACGTCCGACATTTTTAAACTCTATAAATAGGGCTCCCCCAACTTCATTTCATTCACACCACTTGTGTTGACAAGTTTCTCTCTCTAAATCTACAAATTTCATTTCTACTACAATGGAGTACAATAGAAACTCCCCCACCACGAGCGGAGGAAACACACCCTCGATTCCCATCGGATCGGAGGGAAATTTTGCGAGGATGAATCCCCAAATGGCGGGGATGGATCCCCAGATGGCGGGGACGACTGGGATGAATCCCCAGATGGCGGGGATGGGCGGTATGCCGGCGATGACTCCCCAAATGTTCTACACTATGTACACTTGGATGAGTCAGATGGGTCAGATGATGCCGGGGGCAGCGGGTATGCCGGCAAATATGTCGGGGATGGATGGGACGATGCCAAGGGCAGCGGGGATGGGCGGTATGCCGCCAAATATGGCGGGGGTGAGAGGTATGATGCCCGGGGCAGTGGGGATGGACGGTACGCCGCCAAATATGTCGGTGGGTGGGTCGATGGAGAGGCGGAGCCCGAGGACGCCTAGGGAATCTGTGTATCAGCCATATATAAATTTGTTGGCCGATGATTCCCTTAGTACTGTTCCGGAGACTCAGTACGCCGGCATCGAGACTTTCTCTTTTGAGGATTTGGGGCTATCGCCGATCCGTGAGACTCCCAATGAGGCGGAGCCTGCTGCAAGGGGCAGGAGCAAAGGCAAGGGCAAGGCCAGAGGCGGGGGTAGGGGCAAGGACAAGGCCAAAGTCCCGAGATCTTCATCGCACACGGGGGCAGAGGAGGAGGAGGGCGAGGATGAGACTGAGAGGAGGACGATCTGGTCCGTGTGGGAAAATGCCGCACTTGCGAAGGCTTGGATCGGTGTTGTAGAGGATCCCTATGTCGGGGCGAACCAGTATGTTGACCGAATGTGGCATTGCATTAGTGCCGCCTACCGCAACGTCAAACCGCCTGGGGCGAAGCCTCGCATACCCGAGCAATGCCGGAAACAGTGGCTTCGGTTGAGGCCTAAGCTCAGTCGTTGCCGCCCTCTACCAAAACAACATGCGCATGGTAACCAGCGGCATGTCTGAGGATCATGTGAAGAGACAAACCTTGGCCCAGTACCCCAACCGAGACTTGAACATCAGAGAGTTTGACCAGTGGGAGGCCTTTCTCGTGGTCAAGGATTCGCAAAAGTTTGGGCTTGGTGTCGAATCAGACTGGAAGCGGACGGAGATCAACTCTTCCGGTGAGTACAGCAGCAGTGCTGGTTCGCACGAGCTCCCCGAAGCCGAGGAAGAGGCCCCGTTACCACGAACAGACTCTTGCCGTCGTTGGCGCCCGATGGGGCAACAGGCTGCGCAGCGGATGGCGAGGGGAAGCGGCAGCGGCAGCGGGTCCTACAAGGTCGAATCGGAGGCCCTAGGAGGCCCAGAGGACAACGTCCTCGCCCGCGCGCAGCAAACGAAGACCCTGATGCAGAGCACTATGAAGTGGTATAACACGCAGGATCCAGTGTTGAAAAGGTTGTGCAAGGAGGTGGTCGACCAATGTCGGCGCGATTTAAGGCTGCCACCCATTGATGATTATGGCGTCGAGATCGGAGGCGGGGACGTCGGAGGCGGCAGCGGCACGGGCGACGGGGACGAGGACGAGGGCGAGGAGTGAGAGCCGAGGGTATTATGTAATTTTATTTTTAAACTATGTTTTTTTTTAAATTATGTAATTTTTTTTAATTATGTAATGTAATTTTCGTATTTTCCGTTCGTATTCGTGTCGAATTTTAATTCCGTGAATTTTAATTTTAATTATGAATTAATTTAATTGTGGGAAGGGCTAGTGGAAGGGATAGTGGGAAGGGCTAGTGATGTGGCAGTGAAATGGGAAGGACTAGTGCTGACGTGGCATGCAGTTTTTGCGGGAAGGGCTAGTGGAGGGGCGAGTGGGAGGGGCGCCACCGGAGACACCCTTAGTGGAATATAATAAGAGAATCCAATGTGAGTCTGACCCACATTAGATATATATTGGCCGTATTTATTTATATGCTTATTTGATAGTATTGTGTTAGTGTTGATTTTCGTTGTTTGCAAATTTATAGTAAGACAAAGAAGAATAATAAAATATGGGAAAATTTTAGCAGTTCCCATATCACATTCTACCGTATGTTTTACTCTCGTGGGTTGTGTTGATCTAACGGTAGAATGATTAATTGATGCCTAGATCAAAGATTATGGGTTTGAGCAGTGGCGGAATAAGGATTTCGGCTCTCGTTGGTCAATTTTAATATTAACAATTGTAAAGTAATTTTTTATATTTATCTTCACCGCAAATAGTTGTATACAGCTGGGTCCAATTGAACCCAGCCCAAAACACTAATGGATTCAATCCATTTTGTGTGGAAACGGTCATGCACTCATCCATATTTGTTTATTTGAGGCGCTATAACTTTAATGTAGATGAACTATCACTTTACTTCAGAACAATAACCAAATTATATAATTATTAGTTTTGATTACAATACAACATCCTATTACAAAAGCTCAAGTTCCACAACTCCACACACACACGCACATATACTAGCTTGAGCAAGTAACTCATCCAATGACGGACGCAGAAAATGTTCAACGTGGGGTCGGAAAATAAAAAATAAAAAATAGTATAGTATTTAAATAACCGTCTAAAAAAATAATACTACAATTTAAGTAACACTATCTTTTGTGAGCTGCGATAGTTGATTCCTACGAGTATCCATATTTTGAAAACGAACCAAAATTCGTTCATTAGAAACAGTAGTGAACATTTTTCTCTCGTTGTATACCACCATGATATCATTTAACCAATCATCTCCCATCCTATTTCGCAACTCTGACTTCACAAACTTCATTGCAGAAAACACTCGTTCAACAGATGCAGTCGCTACAGGCAAAAGTAAGACCAATTTAATCAACCGATAAACTAGTGGAAAGAATCCATCTTTCATCATTTCAACAATTTTCTTTGAAAGAGTCCCTAAATCTTCAACATCAGAGAAACGTGTATCTCGTCTTGCATCAATCAAAAAGGATTTAAGTTGATGAGGTAAAATCGTCATCTCTGTGGACGAAAAGTCCTTTGGATAAAGGGTGGCAAGATGAACAAGTTTATCGACATTGAAATTTGAGAATTGATTTCTTGGATCAAGACATGCCATACAATTCAACAAGTCTGTACTAGACTCGGAAAAACGATTCCTCATTTCTTGAATAATGGAGTCAACAACCTAATTATAAACAAAAAATGATTGAGTTACTAGTCAATTCAAGTGTCAGTAAATAAGAAAATGAAATTTTAAATTACCTGACAAAAAATCTCAACACGATAATAATGGTAGTTTGTGACAACTGTGCCATCTCTCTTCATGCGTATTCGTCTGGGGACAATGTCATCCATATTAGTAACATCAATCTCATTTACTCGACAAAAATCTTCCACTTCTTGCAAAAGATCATCCCATCCAGATTCTCGAAAAGTTTGCAGCTCTTCTTTCAAACCCGCTATCATATTGATGGCATTCAAAATATTTTGCTCTCTATCTTGCAATGCACAAGATAATGGTTCAACCATACACAACAAATGTTTCATCAAAATCATGATAAACACAAAATCATAACTTTCCATCTTTTGAAGCAAACCTTTACACTTCCCACTTTGCTCTGCATCATCTCCATCACTAAATATGCTTTCAAGAACTTTGACTACTGAGGGCCACATAGATACAAGACGAATCACAGTTGTATAATGAGATCCCCATCGAGTATCACCAGGTCTATGCAAAGAAGTTTCTTGGTTTAGACCTTTACCTGAATTGATTTCCCCTTTTTCAATCATTTCAACCATTCTATCATGTTCGTTTTGTCGAAGTTTATCTGCTCTTTTACAAGAAGATCCACATGCTGTAACAATCGGGGTAAGATAGCCAAAAAAATCAGAAACATGTCGATTTGCCTTGCATACTGCCACACATACCAACTGAAGTTGGTGGGCAAAACAATGGACATACCATGCCGATGGATTTTCTTTTAAAATAAGAGCCTTCAATCCATTAAATTCACCCCTCATATTTGAAGCTCCATCATAGCCCTGACCTCTCAATCTTGATAAAGATAATCCCAACTTAGAAAATACAAAATCAATTGCTTCTTTCAAACACCTTGATGTAGTCTCCTTAACATGAACCAAAGATAAAAATCTTTCTATAATCTCCCCATTCTTGTTCACATATCTTATAACAATAGCCATTTGCTCCTTGACTGAGCAATCTCGAGACTCATCAACCATTATGGAAAATAATCCTTCACCAAGTTCACCCAATATTTCAAGTGTGGTTTCAACGGCACAAGCATTAACCATTTCTTTCTGAATTTTTGGAGAAATCATTTGATTATTACCCGGAGCATTTTTTAATACAACTTGACCGACCTCATCATTTCTTAAACTATACCAATGTAACATCTCTAGAAAATTACCCCTATTTATGGAGGTTGAGGACTCATCATCTCCTCTAAAAGCCAAACCTTGATTCAAAAGAAAACGAATAACATCAAGAGTTGCAGTCAAACGAATTCGATATTCCTTCTCTTGTCTTGTACTAGCTTTACGAACAACATAAGATACACTTTGCCTTTGATTCACAAAGTTTTCATATTCAATTCTAGATTTGTTGTGTGAACTAGTAGCTGACCCAATATGAGCTCTAAATCTTTCGTTGGCTTTTTTCCAATTAGAGAAACCACTACTAACAAAGGTTTCATCTCCGGGTGCCGAATATCCACGTTTGAAGAGAAAACACCAAAAGCAATACGCAGCATCTTCTGACGTACTATATTCAAGCCAAACATAATCTTTATACCAAACATCTCTGAAACCCCTATAATCTTTTCCATATTTTTTTCTAGGAAAATCAAGACCTTTTGGTTGACAAGGACCTTTAGCCACATATTCTCTACGAATACGATCTCGAATGTTTACATCAAATGTATCAATCGGCCTTCGTGATCCGGGATCGGCATCGATTTCTTTTTCATCGATTTCTACTTCGTCTGGATTCCTATCAACTACCACATTATTTTCAGAATATTGTGGTTCTTGTTCAGCTTCAACATTAGCTTCTTGTTCAACTTCAACATTAGCACTAGAAGAATCAATAGAATTTCGAGTTCTTTTTTTAAAATACTTTTCCATTTACCTACAAATCCACAATTTAGAATACACAATTATTATAACTATAAATATAATAAAATTATGAAATCAGAAATTAAAACATAAAGAAAAAAATAGTCTACTTCCCTATTATGCAATTTCAGTTCGTGAAATACATATTAAAAGCTACTGTAATATAGTACTAAGATTAAGGATTATAAATTATAGTACACACCATCAATGACAATCATGACTATTTGACTAATGTCTAGTAAAATACAAATTTCAATTACCTAGACAATATTGAACAAGAAAATATCATAGTTTAATTTTATTTACCTACCACCTATCGATTCTCTCTCAAATAGTGAAATAGGATTGCAGAACAGCAGAAAGGGTCGCCAAAAAGCTTTGGAAGCGCAGGTGCCGAAATTCAGTTTTGAATTACAGAAGGGGGGAGCCGGAGAGGAGATCAACTGGAAGAGAAAGTGGTGAGCCAGAGATTAAATAGAGTAAAGATTCCCTCTCCTCTAAGTTCTAGGTAAGGAAATTTCCTCTAAATTCTAGGAAAGTTAAGGTAAGGAAATTTCCTCTAAATTCTAGGAAAAGAAATTGGAGAAAGATATGGAAATTGTTTCCTTTTGTGTTGATTTGGGCTAAACTTCTCCAATTATTGCCTTGTGCGTATTGATTTGGGCAAAGACCATCCGTCCATCCCTCTCCTTACTCCTCTAAGTTCTTGCCTTCTTGGGGCGGGGTCGGGGTCGGAGGTATCATTCGTGGGGTCGACGGCATGTTGAAAGTTCGAAGGTAGTATAAATTTTGGGTATTATGGGATCGACGGTGGGGTCGGCCGACCCCGCGCGACCCCACCTCCGTCCGTCATTGAACTCATCAACCTTATTTATAGCTAAATAAAACAAGATGTGTCACATTGATTATAATCAAATGTGTAGAGGAAGAGGATCCACATAAAGAGCTGCAATCAATGGCCCCAAATACTTCTCAGGATCAGTGTAGCCATCTTCTTTATTATTGTAAGTGATCTCAGCTATACGACCGTAGTTTAAGAGTAGTTCCACCATTTCCTTAGGCACCGTGCTACTTCCCTTTGCCCACTCCGCAGTTACATCTTCCCATCCATTCTCAACAAGCTCCACAAACTCACTAATCGCTTCTTGCTTCGACACGCCTTTGTCATTCATGTAGCAATCCACCACTGTCGCCATTTTCCCTTCCCTATTCTCGCGCTTCATCGTCAAATATATACTTTTAATTAGTTATTACAAAATAACAGCCTCATTTAACTATATAGTATGTAACAACATTATACAGTAGTATGACTTACTTCATGGCTGCCCAAGTCTTCGAGGGTTCGACCCATCTTGGCCGTGGAAATGACAATTTTGGGCTCACTGAGGAGCCATTGAACTGCTGCTTCATCAATAGATTTCATGCCAGGGACAAGAGATGTGAACATCACATACATACAGCTCGTGATCACTGAATTCGTCATGTATTCTTCGAAACCTGGCATTTGCCTTTCCATGATCCACTTCTGCTCTTTGTTATAAGCCCTACCAAGCTGCTTCACCTTATTCATTGTCACAAAAAAAGGAGCATTAACTTTTATTTCTTGGAATTTATAATAGATTTAGTCAAAGGGAGTATTGACAAAAGGGATGGAGAAGTGTTTTGAACTTTGATGAAGGGTGTAATTGTAATTTCACAATATACGATTTCGACTAATAATAAGGCTTACCGTTTCTCTGTAGTAAGGAACAACGAATGATTTTCCTTTCTTTTCAGCATCAACTACAAAATCTTCATAAGTACTAATAATGAATCTATAAACAACTTTCATGAAATCAGGGAGCACATCAATCTCATCCAAATTCCACCTGAAAAATTTTAAAAATGTTGAATAAGTAACTTTTTTAAATGCGCCTCACATTCTACTATCTCACTTCACCTATATAGCTAATATATAAAAGTTGTACCAAGTAAAATTGGGGCATTTAATGATAGGCAAGGGGGTGTATTAAAATGTACCTCTCGAGAATCTCGGTGAAAAGATCATCCTCTTCAAGTGTAGCATAATTATCATAGGTGTCGTCCATAATCGACACAAGTTGCATGTTCTTGGCCACAGTTACTCGAACGTAAGAGTATTGAGGTTCGTAGCGTAACGCATTGCCCCAAAGATAACACTCCACAACTCTGTCTCTTGCATATGGCAGTTTGTTCTTTAAGTCAAATTTATCCCACCACCTTCACCAAAAAATAAGGCATGTTGGCATTTTTTTATTTTTCTTAAAATTTAGTAAAAAAAAATCATGTTGTAATGAATTTTACCTTGTGAGTTCATCCAACTCTTTCCTGTAGATATTCTGCAAGAAATTGAAATTGACTTTGGCTAATTTGAGAAGTTATTCATCGATTGTTCCTTCTCTTTCGTAGATTGAAATGTAGAATCGGATATTTAAAATTGAAAGGCCTCTATGAATGGAGTGCTTCAAAGCTTGTTGCACTTTCTCTTTCACAATGGGAGACTGATCTAATGATGATAGCATTTGATTCAATTGATCAACTGTGAATTTTGCAGCTTCGTCTAATACTTTTTCGTTGCGAATTCGGACATGAGCTGCCTCGTACAAACTTAGGATGCCTTCGACGTCGTTGCCATGGCTTTCTTGTTTCCATTTGCAGTCTTTCTCGACGAATTTGTTGAAAACATCTGTGTCATCAACATATGATCATGTAAATCATCAATTGTACAAAAATTGGGTCCATCTAGTAAGTCATCAATTTATTGAACATTATACTATTTTATTATAACATATAGTATTACACATTATAAAAATTAATTGTTGCCATCTAAATTAAAATAAGTAATTACGTAATACGAGACTTACCGCAAGAAACATCATACTGATGTTGCCTTAGCAAACGAAACCTAAGCGCAGTAGTGAGCAAGTCGTCGTCAACGTCTTCATGTTCCTTTCCCGATTCATAAATAAGTTTGAGCTTCTCTTCGATCTCCTTCTCAAAATGATACGCAACACTCAAACGCTCAATTTTGTCGATCAATATCAACAATTTCGTTGACTCTGCAGCGATTAACATTCTTCCCATTTCCTTAGTCAATGCTTCCATTTCCTCAGAGTACTTCTCCTGCACCTATACACACCAATTTCGTTAGTCGGTATCTTCATCGTTTCGAAATATAAAATTCATATTTTAAATTATTTTCAAATTAAAAAGGTGATTATAAAATACCTGATTATTGAAAGAAAATGAAGAGAAAATATTGCCCCACATGCTTGGCTTGTATGAGAGTGTGGGAGGGCGGATATGCCTCACGTTGCTTGAACCCATACTAATAATAGTAATTGTATCAAGTGACTGCTTATTAATAACAGAATTATATTAATTGACTGCTCATGTGACTGCACGTAGTGGGATGTCTAGCATGGAAAATAAGATATGAAGCTAGCGAGAACATTATCAATGTGATTAATTAAATGTGGCAGATTATGTATGATTAATATTGCTGATATCATATGGATACGAATATATCCTAATCTCATGTCAAAATACTTACAAATCTAGTTGGATGTCTTAAGCTGAGTGTTGGAAATAAAAACTACAAAATATACTATAACTATAAGTGTCATGGGTCCCTCCTCCTATCACCAATTGGTTTTAGGATGGAATCCATGGATTTCTATCATGGTATCAGATCGGGTTGCCGACTGTGGGTCAAATTTAACTGACCCAGCAGTATATCTGGCCCTAAACAGAAAAATGGACTGACTCAGCAGTATATTGGGCCAGTGGTCCAATCGACCGGGAAAAAAATTAGGTCAATCGTCCAACCGATTAGAAAAAGTCACCTTGAAATGGAACTCATGAATTTCTATCAATAAGAGCGGAAAATTGTACATGAAAACTAAGCGATAATATTAGTATAATGAACTAAAGGTGGCGGATTATGTATGAATATATTTTTATACTCTCTCCGTTCCATAGTAGTAGAGTCATTTTGCCATTTTGATACGTTCCATAGTAGTAGAGTCATTTTCTTTTATAGTAAAATTCAACACATTTTTCCACACCTACTTTACTCTCTCTTACTTTATTCTCTGTACATCTCTCTATCTTTTTCATTTCCTACTTTATTATTCATTTACTTAACTCACCTAACACAATTTTTTCTTAATCTCCGTATCGAAAAGAAATGTCTCCACTACTATGGAACGGAGGGAGTAATTGTTAGGTATGTAGTCAAATCACACGTGAATTGTTCAATAATCTTACGGATATGAATATTCCCTTATCCCATATTAAAAAAATAGTAGAATTTCATACGCTTTTAGAGAATCCAATGGGCACCTGACGCACATCAGATATGGGCCGTATTTATTTATTTTCTCAGATGTTGTGATTGTGTGGATTTTTGTTGATTATAAAAATTTATAAAAAGAAAAAGAAAAAGAAAATATAAAGAATTTTTCTTAGTAGCCTCCATGTGATCAATCATAATCTTATCAAGAATTTAATTGAAAATAAGGGAGGAGAGGTTGTTCAGTTTTTTCAATCATCTCATAAAATCTACTCCTTCCGTCCCATAAAAGATGATCTCTTCTTTGGGCAACACATGATTTTATGCAATTTTATTTTATGTGTTAAGGAAAAAAGAGTAAAGTAAGAGAGAATAAATAAAGTAGAGATAAATATATTTCTGTTTTTAGTAATGAGTCATCTTGGTTGAGACAAATTAAAAGAAAAATGAGTCATCTTCAACGAGACAGAATGAGTATCAATTTTACGAAACATGTGAAAAGAGTGAAAAATATGTGTAAATATATGTTTTCTACTTTCTTTCCATTAAAAAGAATACTATGCTCCCTCCATGAAACTAAAGACGACCCACTTTCTGTTTTAGATTGTTCCATTAAAGATGACTCATTACTAGAAATAGAAATCTCTTTGTCTCTACTTTATTTTTTCTCTCTTGCTTTATTTTCTTCACCTAACACACAAACCAAACTGCATAAAATCTCAATGAAAGGTCATCTTTCTTGGGATAAGAAATATAATTTTTAAGGGGCAATTGGATGTGTGCTTGTCGGACACTGCCACACATTTATTTATCAATGATAGCTATATTTTAGATAATAAAAAATGCCATATTAAATAAGATATACTTCTGTATAGAATGAATATTACTTTGATCAGAACGACGACCATTTATATAATCATTATTATTATTATTATTATGGTTAAATAACTGAAATTTAAAGGCGACGCCACGAAGGAATATGGGAATGGATCCCCTGCTGTGCACAGCATAGTGCTGTGCTGAAAACACAGCAGTTAGTGAATGAAACGCAACTTTACATGTTTTTATATTTTTTCATTTTCCTTTTCTTTTTGTTTAATTGTGTGTGTAGAAATAGCACAGCACCTGATGTGCCATCTTCATTTTTAATTATAATTAGAACCGTCGCTTTTCTCGAAATCTATAATGAGGAAAAACTCATTCAATTTTATTTGTTTATTTGAACGATCAAAGCCTATTTACATGCCATCGACACATTGGTTACGTTAATTAGTCACCACTATCCACATACACCAAACCATATATACGACATCGTTTAGGATTCATTCATAGCAAGGGATTTAGTTTCGTGTTACATAAATTGATCCAGAGATTAATTACTTAATTAAATGTACAATTCAATCAAAAATATAATTAATAGGCTTTAATTATTTAAATAAATCCAGCGATTTAATTACAGAAAAAAATAAGTCAACACTAAAATTAATCCAAAGCCCAACCAAATGTAATAAATTGAAGATTATGATATCAAGGTACATATTTATATGCAGTCCCACTTCTAATATTACTCGGCCCAATTATGAGTTCAATAGTTGAGGCCCAAATCCATTTAATTTGAAGAGCCCGAGTCCTAAGGAGGAGCCGTACCGATCCTACATTGCTATCATTCTTGGCGCTGCAAATTACACATAATTTGCCTCCGAATCCAAATTAATAATATAATTGAAAAAAATATTAAAATTATGATACAATTAGTTTTTTTTAATATTGTGGGATTTGCTTTTCTTTTTTACCCCTATTTTTTCTTTTAAAAAATTGTTATTTTTACTTTTTATTTCCGATCCTACTCCATTTTGCAAGGGTGATTTCCTTTCCATGAAGTAGACGATGACAATGATTGAACATGGTTTGTAAGATCAGTGGTATTGTAACACCTTTCTCTTTGTATGGATTATGCTTGCAAATTGCATTAATAATTAGACATGCAGTTGTTGATGACATACTTGACAGTTGATGACATACTTGACAGTTGATCAGAATAGACATACTGAAATTAATATCACATACCATATTTAAATAATACTACTAATATAGGAGTATGATCCGTTGCAAACTTTTCTTAAGTTGCTAACTTGCTAAACTATCAATGCAATGTATTAAAAATGTGAACACAATGATACTGAAATGTCAACGTAAACTTAAGTTGATATTTTAATACATTATGTTGGCATTGATATTTAAATGTCAACACAGTTTATTAAAATATCAACACAAATATGTGTTGACATTTTAATATGATTGTGTTGACATTTTTAATACACTACGTTGATGAGTTAGCCAGTTAATAATTTAAGAAAAGTTAGCATTTTAACGCACCCTAAAAACATTGAATTTCATGTATCTCTCGGTTTAAATTATACTCCCTTCCACCATATCAAATGGATGTTATAGTTGTTAGTTCTTCTATTAGATTTATCAAAATCAGATAGGGCTAATTATAATTCACCAAGAGTTGAAGTGATGAGAGAATCGACTTCCAACATCCTTCAAACAGCCTTTAAGGCCATTAGCAATGGAAGGCCCTCCCATAGGGCCCTTCTTTTTTTATTATTTCCACATCATCAATTTTTGAGAGGGCCTATCTTCCCACAATGAAAGGGCCCAACCATAGGGCCTTTCCATTTCCAATTCATTTCCACATCATCATTTATTTTGTTTTAATTTTGAAGCACTTATATCTTTATTATATTGTCAAATTAAATAATTTTAAATGCAAAAAAATATTAATACGCAAATCAGCGTTGTATTGACGGCGATGGATTGGCCTTGGAATTGCCTCCTGGTTCGCTTCTTCCTGACGTCGAGCTGCCCTTGCAAGGACTCGCTGCACCACTCGGTTTATGACTTCATCGTCGGAATCGCTACCGGAAGACATTGATTAAATGTATTTAGAGAGAGAAAATGAATTGAAATAGAGAGAAGATTTAAGATGTTGGTGTGGAAAAGTGAAGAATGGTAGGTATATTTATAGTGGAAGAAATGGAATAAAAAACAAAATCAAAAAATTAAAAAAAAAAAAATTTAGGTGAGAGGGCCGTCGGACGGCCCTTCATCCACAATGGAGGGCCGATCGGAGGGCCCTTCTCAACGGCTAGGGCCGATACATCGGCCTTATGGGGGAGAGAGGGAGGGGGCGATCGGCGGCCCCTTTTCCACTATGGGGGGCCGATGGAGAAGGCCCTCCCATCGGCCCTCCATTGCTAGTGCTCTAATATGCTAATTAACGTTTGCATGACTGAAAGATAAATCCCCACTAGACCAGCAAATAGAGTAATAAAAGACGTAGGGCTATTAAAATAGTTACGTTTCAACTCAGCCCTCCACATATTCCAGGGTTTTGTGCAATGCTTATGCACATCCTCAAACATCTTCGCATACACGAAGCTATTCCCCGGTTCAGCCACTGAATCACTCAGCTTGTTCACCATCTCCACCAACTTATCTTCATCCCCTAACCAGTTCTCGATGATCCCTTTTCGAGTCAGTATCTCCACATCCATGGAGGAACCAACGATGCAGACAAGGAATTTGACATAATCAGTCACGAAGTTGTTTTGATTATGCCCAAAATATTGCTCGTACGCAATGAGGTTCCGCAGGAACGATTCTGTCCAATCCTCGATGGTTAGTGGCGCCATTATCATCACCCCTTTTTCAAACCTGACATCGAACAACGACTTTCCTTTTGGTCTGTTCTCAAACTTGACCTGAGCCTCCTCAAGTCTCTTCGCACTGCCGATGAACCGCAACTTCGTCCCTAGTGTTATTAACTCGTGATTGCTTCCTCCGCTCGAACACCGGGGAGGAGGAAGCCAGCTCTGATGGAGGAAGTCGAGCAAATGCTTCACCTGAAAGAATATGGACCACATTAGGTTATTGAATTTAATTAATTAAGGATAGACTTTAATTGAATTATGTAGAGAAAAAATAGAAACATGTTAACCTAGAGTCACAGGGCAGTCAATACGTACTTCTCTCAGTTAGCCATTAAATGTCTCATTTTTTTCTTATTTTTAAGGATCGCCAATATATATCTCATTACATTATTATATTTTTATAAGATCAATATATAAAAACAGAGACCACATTCTGCTAACTTTTTTCTAACATAACCTGGCGAGGATCTACAATCGGCATTGGCTCGCTGCCCTGTCCAGGATAGAGGCTGGTGAAGAAGTTGAAGAGGAGGCTCCAAAACCTAGAATGCTGGCCAGGAGACTCGATGAGGTCGTAGAGCTCGCACAAGACGAAGAATGGTAATTGATTCTCGAAGAGCATGAGATCACGCTGCAGGCTTTTGATAATCCAGTTCATTTGGAAGATGGGATCATTCCTCTCCCTCAACATCACTCTTTTAAACTTGCGAACTAGTTGGACGATGAAGCAACCATCTAGAACAAGCATTTGTACGAACTCGGCCGGTGTTAGGGTTTCAGGCAAATCTGCGTAGCATTTTCTTGCCTCTGCTTCCACTCTGCTTACAGCCGCTACATACCTTCCCACATCATCGGGTGGATCCTTTGTGACAAGGAGCTGCTTCAGGTAACGAAGCTTGTGGCCTTCCATCCTCTTTAGATGCTCACTATTATTATGATAAGGGCCGATGGCAATCACCTCAGGCTCGTAGGCCTTCGGGTTCACGTCGGGTAAGTGTCTGTGAACTCTGTAGATTGTGCATTCCGGCTGTGCCCCGGAGACTTCTTTCAGTTTTTCATTTATCCGATCTGAGGCTTCAGTTATGCTATCAGGATCCATGTAAAGCTGAAAAGTGAGAAATTTCTGTGACTATAACATCGATTAAACTAAGTAAACGGAGTGTATGTTTTTAAAGAAGTAGCAAGTCTGTAAAATTAAGTTATACTAACCGTAGATCACCGACAGAATTTAAGCTTTCTTCTTCTTTACATGCTGCAAAATTATCAAGAAATGAATGCTGCAAAATTTAGGCTTTCTTCTTCTATAAAAGGAGATGAATGATAGAGGTATTTACATTATTTTAAACGAAATGAATGGAGAAGGCATGCGGAAATATTTATTGACGTGTCAGGTGTCTGTCTTTTCAATGGATGGGTCAACTTTCACATTAGTCGTTGGAGTACTTTATTTTCTCCATTTTTCTTTTTACTTCGACGACTCATTACTAAAAATAAAACCATAAGTGTATGTGACCAAATTTTGTACAACCAAAAACTATTTTGTTTGAGAAAAAATGAGTTTATTTATGCATTTAATTAAAATATATTGGTGTATATTGAACATGCATAATATTATGAACATATATTTCTGATTTGTGTATAAATTTTTTACTTTTTTAGAACCATAAATATAATTAATGCATATTTTAAGTTAAATTTAAAAAATAATATAGAGACAATTCAAATATAAAAAAAAAAAATTGAAAATGAGGCTAAAAACTAATAAGTCTTTTTAACATGTTCACTAACTATATTTATTATTTTAATACATAATAAATACATCAAATTACTAGTAGTATAAACTTTTTTGGTTGTACAAAATTTGGTGTATATAAAAATACCCCTATCTCTATTTTATTCTCTCTGTTACTTTACTCTCACCACTTAACACACAAAATAAATTTGCATAAATTTCTGTGCCGGCAAATGATGGGGTCATCTTAATTAGGACAGAGGGAGTACTTATCATTTTGTTTTACTCCCTTGAGTTGTTATATTTTTTTTAACTAAAAATAAAATATCTGATCTCACATACTTTATTCTTTATCTTATTTTACTCTTTCTTCTTTATCTAATTTTAATTATTCTCTCGTTTACTTTATCTAACTCATTAGACACAATTTTTTAAATCTCGTGATAAAAAGAAATGCTTCAAGTAATGTGAGCGAAAGGAAGTATCATTCAAATTATTTGTATGCTTTTTTTAGTAGGGTATATTTTAAATGGAAAGTAGGAGTTCGAGTCTCTGTAATTCGCTATAATTATTTCGTCGAGGATTGATAAGATGTATCAAGGGCATTCACAATAAGAGCATATCTCCATTTTTTCATGTCACGTCAGCAGACTCATCCCAAAGTCTATCTCCCTGCAAGAAGAGCTCATCTCATTTCCACATCATTACTATTTTTATATTTTACTTTTAATTGTTAGTCTGAAATAAAATGATATTAAATAGCAAGAAAAATAAATTTAAGACAACGCAATAAAAACATAATTCATTAAAAAGAAAATAACCTACATTTATAAAAAATAAAGAAAAAATAAACTAAAATATTGATAAAAATATTAAAAGTATTTGACTAGAGAAAAGTAAAATGTAGAATGAGATAAAATAAAATAGGATTAAATATGAATAATTGGCAGGGAATGGAGTATATAAAGAGTTTAAAAAATGAATTAAAAAAAAAAAAGAATCGGCAGAGGCTTAATATCGGCTCAAGGCGGAGGCGTTGGAGAGGGGGAATCGGCCCTACCCCGGCAATGGTGACTTAGGAGAGCGGATAAGGGGGGCGATAAATAGGCCATTGCTATCGGCTCCCGTGGCCAATGCTGTCATAGGGATTATATGTATACCACCTTTTGTCCTGAGGTGGGAGTGTCTTTTGGATTCTTTCATACGACAAGTTGATTTGACCGGGTAAAAGAGATAAACAGGAGTAGCGCAGAGAGACATAATGAAAGAGTAGGTGCATGTGCTTATTTTACAATATTTTCACTAATTTTGCAATTTCAATTCAAATTAAAATATGTTGTTGTCTTGTTTAATTTGGTTACTTGTGTCGAGTCTTATCTTATCTTTTATTTTTATAGGTTGACTTGATAAGTGATAGTTTGGTCTCACAAAAATTAAATATTTGCTTTTTTCAGTTATTTTTATTAAAAATAAAACATCTTCTAAAATATAATTCAAAGCATTTCTGCATAAAATCTCGTGTCAGAAATCAAATTTTATTGGAACAAAGAAAGTACTTTATTTGGATAGTGATGCAATTATAGAATACTAAGATTTGGAGGTTAAGCAAATTATATTTTAGGTTTTACTTATTTGTTAGTTAATACTCCCTCCGTCCCCCATTAGCAGTCACAGTTTAACCGGACACGGATTTTAAGAAATGTAAAGAAAAATTGGTTGAAAAAGTTAGTAGAATGTGAGATCCACTTTTTTATATTGGTTTTATAATAAAATGTGAGTGAAGTGGGTTAGTGGAATGTGGGACCTACTTACTATTTATGGTAAAAATGAAGTGTGACTCTTAATTGGGGACGGACCGAAATGGAAAAATGTGACTCTTAATGGAGGACGGAGGGAGTATAATTAGTAGATGGAAAAATATTAGGAGTAATTGCTTTTCCTTATATCAAATTAAATTTACCTTTTTGCTTATTTCATTTTAGTTATTTTTATTTTAGTTTTATTTTCCATAAGTTTAGTATTTTTCTCTGCTTACATAAAGGCCTCATTGTTAAACTTAAAAGATAGACTTTGAATATTATTTTTATATTTAGATTTTATATTCTTAAGTTCCCAATTAATTGAGTTATTTATCTACCAGTCCAATTATATTTCATACGTTTCTGCATCATTGATGAAAAGTGAATTATCTTCGATGAAATGGAGAAAGTAGTAGTTTAATGAATGGTTTTAGGATGTATCTAACCCTTCTAGAAAAGCATATTTTTAGAAAAATGCATAATTATTCTTTATTTACAGTAGTATTACTTTATTAGTATAATTATTTTATATAGTTGTCGTGTGCTTTCAAATTCGTTTTGCACCAACACGAATAATATTGTATCACTAACATATGTTCATGTTATGTGTCAATGGTGTTTGTATTTGAATTTAACTTGTACCAACACGAATAATATATATTGTCAATGGTGTTTGCATTTGAATTTAACAGGTATCAAAACGAATAATATCGTCACTAATATATACTTCCTCCATCCCACCAAATATAACCCATTTTCATTTTAGTTTGTCCCAACCAAGATGACTTATTACTAAAATGGAAATACTCTTCTATCTACTTTATTTCATCTCTCTTATTTTACTCTTTCCACTCTATATACAAAATAATGTTGTATAAATTCACGTGTGGTATTGAGAAGGGGTCATCATTGCTAAGACAGAAGGGAGTATTCATGTTATGTGCTAATTGTATTTGAATTTAACAGGCTACGCATTATCTGAGTAATTCGACGACAACTCAACCAGCAAGAGTTTATCAGCCCTATTAAATTAATTATTGTACTCGATAGTCAATAAAGTACTAGGACGACTTTTCCAATGACTCAGAAGCATGTGGGCATTGATGGCCAACTATACGTAACAAGGAGTATACACTATCCAACCACTCATACTCACACCGATAAATGCAAGTTGAAATTTACTCCATCTGACGTAACAAGGAGTATACACTATCCAACCACTCATACTCACACCGATAAATGCAAGTTGAAATTTACTCCATCTGACGTAACAAGGAGTATGTGTATTCGATTGTAAGTTTATCCTATATATGTTCAAATTTCTATTAGTGATAAATGGAGGGTGATTAATGTATGTGGATCGCTAAATTTGCAAATCCAATTCACTGGTTACTGGAGAGTGTGTAAATCATTAATGTATGGTCTTGTTGCCTTGCTGGAAGAAAACTAACAGCATGTAATTAATCTCTCGTATATACTTGGTGTGATAATTCGAAATAGAAAAATTAAGTAAACTACCATTGCCTCAAAAAATAAGTTTAGATAATTGAGTGTAATTAGTAAAAAATAGACCCATCTTATAAGAAAAGAATAAATATCCACGCATTTCACTAACTCATTCCACATATTTAATTATAAAACTGATACTGGATCCGTTTTAGGAATAGAAGCAATTTAAACGGAATAGAATTTTACTTCGTAGAATATGACTAAAGTATTACAAAAGACAGAAAGTATATATTATTTTTATAATAAAATAGTCTCGCCTCATTAGAGAGTCGAGAAATTTTTAGAGTAATTAAATGAAAAATGTCTCTTTCTAGGGAGATAGAAGGGGTATATAAAAGTGAGACATATATTCCACTAACTTTTTCAATCCACTTTTCTTTGAATTTCTTAAAACTCATGCCAAAAAAAAGTGGACAATTATTAGGGATGCAGTGAGCAATAATTTTGATGGACGGAGTAAATGGAAAATCATACTTCCTACGTCCACAAAAAGTATCTCATTAGTGGATGACACGAATTTTAATTTGAAATTATAAATTAAAAGGTGTGAGAAAAAGTAGGTAAAGTAATAGAGATAGGGAGAAAAAGTATGCAAAATATGAGAGGAAAAAATAAATAAAATGTGAAAGATAAACTTTCCATTTTTAGAAATGAGACTATGTTTTGTGGATATCCTAAAATGGTAAAATGAACTATTTTTGTGGATCGAAGAAAATGATGTTGAAAAAAATTATATTGGGATTAATGAATGTATTCTAACTTAAATTAGTAAATACTCCATCCGTTCTATAGTAGTGGATGCATTTCTTTTGACGGATTTAAGAAAAAATGTGTTAAGTGGATTAGATAAATGAAGAATAAAGTAGAAATTGAAAAATATAGAGAGATGAAGAGACAATAAAATAAGCGAGGTAAAGTAAGTGAGAATAAATGTGTTGACTTTTGTTAATAAAAGAAATGACTCTATTATTATAAAACATATCAAAATGGCAAAATGACTTAATTACTACTCCATCCGTCCACTTAAGATGACACGTTTTCCTTTTTAGTTTGTCTCACTAAGATGACATTTTTTTTGGTAACTTTCTCCAATTAATACACTCGACCACTTTTTTCACTCCATTATAATATTCATCTTTCTTTATCTCTCTACTTTAATACTTACACTCACATTCTTTCCTTCCAATTAAACACTATAACTAATAACTCCTAAAATCTCTGGCTATAGATAATGTCATTTTAGCGTGACGGAGGAGTATGAAACGAGAGGAGTAAACGGTGTAGTAAGGGTTTGGATCCTACGTGCAATCAACTTCGACATGGGATCTTGTTACAAACACACCAATATTTTATATAAAAAAGTTTACTATTTTAATATTGGTGTGTTTGTAAGCATCCCGCTATGGTTGATTGCACGGAGATCCCAAACCAGTTATGTAATGACTAAAAATCCAATTACTAGTAATATTTAATTATCTCTGTAAGTAATTAGCCTTTTTAATAAGTCTTGTCCTTCCCTTATGACAAATACATGTCAATTTAATGTCGAGCAAGTGAAAGCCCAAATGCGGAAGTAAATGACGAAGACCAAAAGGATGTAGACGGACAAGCAAAATCGATAGGAGAGAGGAATACCCATCACTTCTTTCGCCTCAACAAATTGGTACAAATGCACCTTTTTAAAAATTTTATTAATTATTTTGAGGCGTGAGTTAGAGCATCCACAACGCTGCCTCGTTGTATCGAGGCAGCGTTGCGGCTCGTCTCGTCTCAGCGAGACGAGATGTCTCGGCGCTTGCGGTCCGCGAGGCAAGCCTCGAGCTGGCGAGACACGTGCCTCGCGCCACGTGGCGCGCGGGCGGCTGCGTGACGCCCACTCGCGATCCGCGAGTGGGCGTCCGATATGACGTCATAAATCAAATTTATTTTTTTAAAAAATTAGATTTTTCAAAAAAAAAAATTAAAAAAACGGTAATAAAACCGTTGAACGGTCATATTTATAATTTATATTCTATATATACTCTTCTCCATTCTCCATTTTAAACACAAACACATATCTATTCTCTCATCTCTCTTTCTTTCCTCTCCGATCACTTATAAAATCATTCCTTTATTTTTCCTTACTCCCAAATTTAATCAATTATGGATCCATTTGAGCAAATGCGTCAAACAATGGAAGAATCGCTAGAAGAAGATCGACGTAGGGAGGAGGAAGCCGCGCCTCCCAGGCGGCGAGCGGACATACATCCATCGTAGCGGAGGAAGCCGCCGCAAGGTTGGAACGTGATTACTTGTCGAACCGGTGTGGGGAGATATCTACTTCCGTCGCCGTTTCGAATGTCACGCCCTCTATTTTTGCATATCGCGAATACATTGGCGGGACGGAAGAGTTCTTCGAGGGAAGGGTTCGGCCATGTTGGCCGTCCTAGCACACGACGCTCGAAATGTACTGCGCGATCCGTCGGCTCTTCTTGGACAAACGGCGGATGCGTTCGATGAATACCTACACGTCGGAGAATCCTTGGGAGACTTTGTTTGTTGAACTTACGCAAAGGCGTCCGGGCAGCCTTCACCGACGAATTTCTGAAGAAGCCAACTACGCAGATTGTTAGTTTACTGCTCCGACTTCACGAACAAGTGCACGGCTTCCCGGGATGCTCGGGAACGTCGATTGCATGCATTGGCAATGGAAGAATTGCCTGTGGCGTGGAAGGGTCATACACGAGCGGCCACAAGGCACCCACCCCACTGTTATACTGAGGCCGTCGCCGACTACGGTTATGGATTTGGCATGCGTATTTCGGGGTCCCGGCTTGAACAACGACGTCAACGTGCTCAACAACTTCGACCTCTTCGCTAAGTTCGAATGGTAAGCGCGGCCAGCAACTTCATCGCTAACAACCGGCAGTATAAAATGGGGTACTATCTTGCCGACGGCATCTATCCGAAGTGGCCAACCTTCGTGAAGACGTTCGCGGGCGAGGCAGCGTCTCTTTTTGCGCCGAGAAGCAAGAGTCTGGCTCGCAAGGATGTGGAGAGAGCGTTCAGAGGTTCTCCAAACTCGATTCAACATTATCAAAGCTCCGTGTAACACCCCGACTTTTTACCTTAAGACTCTTAGAGACTACTCTCTCTCTATATATATATTTATATATATATAAGTTTCGCGTCTAATTTTTTTTTATTATTACTTCTTGTTATGATTAATCGTTGTGAAATATATTTTGAGTAGTGAACAAAAATAGTAATATTCAATATAAATGTTTGCTCTAATAAAAGTCCGTACACGAGTTCAACGTTTAAGTAAATATTAATTAAAAATAAAATACTCTCCATGCCCTCCGGATCTTTAGCGATAGCCAGCGTCTTGAACCCCGATGCACCCTTGCACGAATGGATAAGAAGCACGTTAAATCAAGACGATAGAACCAATCGGCCAGAAATCAAATCACATCGAACACGCAAACCAGCAACGGCAGCTCAGCGTTTTTCCATTTGACGGCTCACGCCTCGCCTTTTTAAGTGACGAGACATAATATTCTTACCAATTTAGGAAAAAGAGGTGTTTGACAAGACAACTTGCCTCATTTGGCAAAAAGTCCCTACCCTTTGGACAATACATTTCCTCTTGAAATCAAGCTTATGACCAAGCATTCCTATGCACCCATTTTCCTTATAAATACCACTCCATCTCCCCTCTTGATCCTTTTGTTCAACCATAAAAATTCTCTAAGCAAAATTCTATCAAAATGAGGATGCATATAAGTGTTTGAAGAAGAGGAGTCAAATTTCCTACACACTACCATTCTTCTTCTTCTCCTTTTCTCAAGGTAAATTCTCCTAACAATTGTTTTTCTTACTACATTGTCATTTTCATATTACAATTAGTAAAGCATGAACATTTGAAGCCTCCCATGTCAAATACCAATTCTATACCACTTCCTTCACCCTTTTTAACATCTAGAACTTTTCATTGAACTTAAAACCACAACTAGAGCTTGATCATTGAGGAATAAAGTGCTTAATACTCAAACCATATTATTATGCCTCTCCCCTAATGGTTTTTATACCAATTATGCATATGACTTCTAGAATAGAATTGCCTTAACTATAGAAAAACTTAGACAATAAAAACAATTAAGCAATGCTAAACTCATAGAGAACTTTATCGACAATAATAACGATCTTGGAAAGTTACCTCTGATGAAAGCTCGCGGACCAGGATACTGCCGGATGGCCCTGGCGCGGCGGCAATCGACGACCGCGGTAGTCCGGCAACATTTCGGGTTGTGACTTTTCACAACGAAATTAATCCCTTTTCACGATCTATCCAAATCTTCACATTTCAAGACTTAATTGTTAGTCCTAAGCCTTCAATTTAAGAAAATAAAGAAAAGAAGAAAGAAGGGAATGGGATCCACCTCTCTCGGCCAACGGCGATGAGACCCCGTACGCGGGCGGCAGCGCCCACGCCGACGGCAGCAGCGGCCCGCGGCGACGGCGGAGGTGGCGGTTCGTGGTGTAGGAGAGGGAGGCCGAAGAAGAGAGACCGAGATAGAAAAGGGGGGAGAGGGGAGACGTGCCCGGGCGGCCGAGCGTCAGTTTGGCGCCCCACTCCCCAGGCAGAGAGTGGCGAGAGAGTGAGATGTTGGAGAAGGAGAAATGTTTTTTTTTTTGAAATAGAAGAAAGAAGGGAGGCTAATTTCTTTTAGTGCATTTAGGACAACACACTTTTGGGCCTCCCCTTTGGGCCGAATAATTTTAGTGAAGTATGGTCTCTTAAACTTACTAAGTGTGGGCCGTTTTTTTTTAAGAAAGGTGGAAGTTGGGCTTTTAAGTCTAAGTGATGAAATGAATCCTTATCTCTTAATTTTGGTTTAATAGTTCTTAAATTGTTTGAAGCTTTTAAATAATTAATCTTATGATAAATTAATGTCTTGCCCTCCTTAATTAATTAATTAAATTTCTTGAAGATAAGAATGTATGGATTTAATGAACCCTCTCCCAAATAATTATTTATTTCTTATAAAATAGAGATCCAATACTCCATGTAGGATCATTTCATGTCATGCACTTTATGTATGTTCATAAAACTAATTTAAATCATTATACTCTTTCAAGAAGGGTGTGTTCGTGGCGTTTGATTACCCAAGGTCGAGCTTTTGTAAAGTTTTACTTGGAAGCTTTGAGGTGGGCTTTATAACCAACACATTAAGTGTGGATAAAATTATCAAATATATGAAATGATTTTGTTTGATAAAATCGCACTTACTTTTTTTAAAAATGTTATCGTGCCATAAATTGTTTGTTTTATGATGCCCATCTGTTTGGCGATGCCAAATGAATGAATGAATGAACGAAATTGGGTCCAAGGACCAAGATCCTATTCGAGGGTTAGTGTACACAAAGGAATGGACCGTGGTCATGTAACGGTTGGCGTCAAAGTGATCGTGGAAGTGGCCACCTTCCCGACACAATGAACTATCGATATGGGATTGATGGAAGGGGAAATTAGCTTGATCAAACAAACTTTATGAAAATGACTTAGTAAGCTCGGGCCTTTAAAAAAACCCCCCCTGATTTCTTGTGATGGCATGATAATAACTTTTTCTTATATGTGTATCTTGGCAATGTGTCCACGGTACCGTACTCACCTTGCATGTATTTCTAAATGTGCGAGATTGAGCAAGTGATGGATGGGGGGCTGAGTGGAGTTGGTGGTCGTCCCCACTTTTGTGGATTTTCGTGGCATGTGTCTTCATACTCATGACCATATGGTTAAACTCCCTTAGTTGTGCTTATGTTGTAGTAGTTTGTACTAATGGGTCATAGAAAAAATGATCGTTTGAGTGACCACGTTAAACACTCTTTAAATCCTCCGTTTTTTCGTTGTCTTGTGAACCTCTTTTATCTTATGAAGAAGTACTTGCATGTCTTATTGTAAAATTCTTTCGTCCCTTTCTATCCCTCTTCTTAATTCCCTCCCTTGGTCATGATTTACCGAGCAATGCTATCCTTAGCAAAGCGGTCGTGACACTCCGGCTCGAGCAGTGGTTTATAGAGAATATGGTCGACATCATGTATACGTGCATAATCTTGCACAACATGATTGTGCGACGAAGGACCCGGGGCGGAAATTAGTTCGACCCGAAACGAAAGCTCAACCGCAAGTAGTCGCCTCGAACGGAGGGGCATCCGTCTTTGCAAGAGTGGTTGACTATTTGGGCAAGGACACGTGATTCCACCGCCCACGCCTAGCTCAGGAGGATCTAATGGAGTACATTTGGGCAAAATTTGGCAACCGTTAGATGATCTTCACTAGAGAACTCCTTCTTATGCTTCTTTGCCTCCATTTTTTTATTTGAGTTTAAGTGTGCAATTTGTAATTTCTAGTTTTTTAATTATGTCTTTTCATTTTTTAGGTATTTAAATTGTAATTTTATTTTATGAAGTGTGTTTTTTATTAATTGAATTTGTTGGAATTATTAAAATAAAAAATGAAATTGAATGAATAGTTAAGAGATGGTTAAGAGATGGAAGGATGCAAGTGATGTCTCTTAGTTAAGAGATGGTGAAAAGTATAGTGGGGCCCATGAATAGTTAAGAGATGAGACGGTTAGAGACGGATAAGAGGACGTTGCGGATGGCCTTAGTCTATTAACTTTTCTTAGGGCATCCACGTCCCTTCTTATCGTCTCAATACCGTTTCATATCTTTACTATTCATAGACCCCTTGTCTTTTCATCCATCTTTTAACTAAGAGATAGATCTCGACCCATCTCTTAACTATCTCATTCCTTAACTATTCATTAAATTTCATTTTTTATTTTTATTTCCAACAATTTCCATTAATAAAACACACTTTATTAAATTAAAAAAAATTACAATTTAAAATTCTAAAAAATTAAAAAATAAAAACACATAATTAAAATCCTAAAAAAAAAAAAAACACACATAATTAAAATCCTAAAAAAAAAAATTGAAAAACACGTAATTAAAATCTTAAAAAAAACATAATTTTAAAAAACTAGAAATTAAAAATTGCACACTAAAATTGCAAGCTTAAATTTAAAATTTGTTGCATATGGATTATGGAATACAACAAACGCCAATAATCGCAGTAAGATGAAACTTAACGATGTATCATCCTCTCACTCTCTCTAAATTCAAAATCTCAAAACTCAAATCATAAAATAAATGGAGGCGAAGAACGGAAGAAAGTTCTCTAGTTATGATCATGTCGTCTACGAAAATTACAACATCGAAAATATGAAAAATACATAATTGAAATCCTAATATTACAATTTATTGAAATCCGCATAATCATGGAAAGTGAAGCGGTGATCGTCTAACGGTTGCCAAATTTTGCCCAAATGTGCTCCATTAGATCTTCCTGATTGGCGTGGGCGGTAGAATCACGTGTCCTTTCCGAACACACGACCCTCTTGCAAAGACGAGATGCACTCCACTCGAGGCGGACTACTACGGTAGATCTTCCCGGGATTTCGGGTCGAACCCAAATTTTCCCGTCTCGGGTCCTTCGTCGGCGACAATATGTTGTGCAAGATTATGCACGTATACATGATGTCGACCATATTCTCCATAAACCACGTACTAGCGAGCTTTGATAATGTTGAATCGAGCTTGGAGAACCCGGACCTTTTCCACATCCTTGCAAGCCGCCTCGCTTCTGCGCAAAAAGATCTTGTTTTTCGTTCATCGGCATGTTGAACGTCTTCACAAGGTTGTCCACTTCGGATAGATGCCACGAGCAAGATAGTACCCCATTTTATACGCGGTTGTTAGCGATGAAGTTGATGACCGACGCTTTACCATTCAAAATTTGGAAGAGGTCGGATTAGGTGAGCATGTTGACGTCGTTGTTTGATATTGGGACCGAATCGCATGCCAAATCCACGCCGATAGTCGACAACGCCTCGAGTATAACGGTGGGGTGGGTGCCTTTGTGGCTGCTCGTGTATGACCCTCCACGCCACGGGGCAATTCTTCCATTGCAATGCATGCAATCGAGCTGTCGAGCATCCGTGAATCCGTGCACTTGTTCATGAAGTTGGACGATCGACATCTGCGGTGCTTGGCTTTCGAAATTCGTCGGTGAAGGCTACCTGGACGCCTTTGCGAAGTTCATCAAACGAACTCTCCAGTGCTTTCCCCAATGTGCGGGTATTCATGAACAAATCCATCATTTGTCTAGTAGCAAGCGACGGTTCTTGCAGTATTTCGAGTGTCGTGAGGCAAGGACGGCCAATATCGTCGAACCCTTCTTGGAAGGTACTCTTCTCGGGCCGCCAATGTATTTGCGATATGCACAAATAGCTCCCGCTGCATGCGGAAGCGCGGGAAATAGGTATCTCCCCATACCGGGTTCGCACATAAGTAATCGCGTACCAACCTTGTGGCGCTTCCTCCGGTCACAATGGATGTATTTCCGGGAGTCGCTTGATGCATGGCTTTCTCCTCCTTCTGCGTCGATCTTCTTCTAATGATTCTTCCATTATTTGACGCATTTGCTCAAATGGATCCATGAATGGATTAAAATTTGAGAGAAAAATAATGTTTTGAGATGAAGAATGTAAAGTGTTTGAGTGAGAATAGAGAGTCTTTTATGGTGGATAATTTGTGGGAATGATTTGATATTTATTGAAGTGATTGGGATTACAAAAATAGAAAAAAATTAAAAATTTGAAAAAAAAATGGCTAAAAAAGGCTAGTATATTTTTGGGTTTTTTTTTAATTTTCGAAATATTCTAAATTTAAAAAAAACCAAAAAACAAAGATTTTCAACGGATATAAACGCGCCAACTCGCGGACGGCGAGATGAGATTTTCAATGGACGAATGGGAGCTCTCCGTTTCGCCCGGATGAGCTTGCGAGAGCGGAGCTTGCATCGCGCTCGTGCGGTCTCGTCTCGGAGAGACAAAATCGAGCCCGCATCGGCGCGATGCGATGCTTTTTATGTAATTTCACGTAGCCAAACGTGCGCGGAGGACAAATCATCTTTGAACGAAAATGTCCCACGTCGGAAAATAGCTCGCCGCCAAATCCACCGCCACTCCGCATAAGATTTAGTAACAAAAAAACTTGATTACCGAGCAGGTGCGGACACAAAATACTCTATCCTCTAACAATAGAGTTTCTTTAATTTTTGCTTGTCCCTTATAAATAGAACTTTCTGTTTCAAGAAATTAATTTCTCTTTAACGAGGCCATACCATTTTCCATTAACCCATTTTCTTTCTATTTTTACTTTACCTATTTTGAATTAAAACTTATTTTGTTTTAAAAGTTCATATTTTTGGGTTATGGAGGGAATACATCACTAGGCCTTATTTTATAAATTTACTTAAAAATACCATCTTCATCCAACAATAGGTGTCAAGAGACTCACTTTTCTTTTATATTTGTTTTGTAATAAAAACGTGAGTGAAGTGAGTTAGTGAAACGTAAAACCTACTTATCATTTATGATAAAAGTAAAATGTGACTTTTATTGTGGAACGAACGAAATGGTAAAATGTGACTTTTATTGTGGAACGAACCAAAATGGCAAATTATGACTCTTACAGGATAAACGAAATAATTTTTGGTTCGGATCAATTTTTTTGAGACTTTTACATAATAGTTACTTCTATACATAAAATATAAAAAATTTGAAAAGGAAATAATTATAAAGACAAGGTTGGTAGGTTAAAAGCACTCCAAATGGGCGGCGAATAGCCGCTCGATGCATCCTCCCCTATCGTTCGCCACGTAGATGGACAAGATGCTCCCCATCCTCTGCACCCTATCCATCCTCCACGGACGATCAACCGATTTTTGCATCCTCGGCCTATCCTATGCCCAATTGGGGTCGGACGATAGGTCCGGACGATGCAACGCATTTTCTTTTTTTTTTTTTTAATTTTTTAAAATATTTTCTTCTATATATATCACCACTTTTTTACTTCATTTCACATCTTTCACTCCACTCTCTTCCCCCATCTCAATTTCTCTCTAAATTCAAGAATGAATCCCAGATTTTCTATATTTGCAAACATAAAAAAATAAAAAATAAATACTAACAATAGCATTTGCCTTTAATTTATTGTGTTGTTATATTTATATTGTTAATTGACATATATACAAACATAAAAAAAATTAAATAAATATAAAATAGTAGTACTAGTTCAAACTATAGGGCGCCCCACTAAGTAGATGAGGTGTAGGATAAAATGCCGATGTGGCAGAGGATAGGTGATGCACTATTTATTAGCACTAAAAATACCTGCAAGCATACATGGTAGATCTAGTATAGCTAAAGGTCACTGGATATCGAACACGGAATAAGATTGCAATCGACTACCATATAATAAGCATCATATACTATCTAGAGACACGAAGATTTTGGGTTTGGTTTATTAAACTAGACAGAAAAATAAATAAACAAATAAAATAAAGCATACATATGATACAAAACAGGGGATTGAATGTAGACTTTTAGGATCCAAAACACAATCGACTTCCTTGAATTACGGTCTCTAGAGTTATTAAGTCGGTCACTTAACTAGATTAAACCTCCTCCGAGGTGAAAATCCGTGAGATTAGGTGCAATAATTGAAGTCCCCTTTAATTCTTAGACCTAACTCCTAAAAAGATTGTTGTAAGACCAATGACCTCACATGAAACCTCAACTCTCCCGAGTTCTATTGAATTAAAGTGTGAATTATCCTCGTCCAAGTCAATTATTTCGTCTCCGAGTACTCTAATCAACTCTAACATGTATTCAAAAGGTAGCTAATCAATTGAATATAGAAGGCACAAGGATAAATCAAATAATGCAAGAGCTAACACGGAAAATCAATTGAATATCTTCACCAAAAGTCCACAAAAGATGTTCTACTCATAGACAAGTAAATACACCAATTAAAGTACAAGACATGAAAGAAATTGATAAAACCAAGGTTGAATCTTCAATCTTCAGCCTTCTCTTGCTGGATCCGAGCTCCGCTCCAATGGAAGATGGATGATTATGTGTGGATTGTGGGATGGAAGAATGTGTAGAAGGGAGAAGGATTGAAGACTCTGAGATGAATTATGAATTGAAAATATGATATTTTCGGATCCTTCAATTAAAAGGAGAGATTTGGGCAATAATATATTCCTTCCTTGAATTTCCACCTAATTTCCGCCAGCTTTGACTGCACTGCGCAACGTTCATAGAATCGACATAACTTTCTCCACAGAACTCCGATTGAGACGTGCGCGATATCCACGCGAAGATCTTTCGAAGACGAAGAGAATGACATGAAGTAAGCACTGATTGGACTTCAAAATCGCTGGAAGAATGGGCTCAAACAGAGGCTGCTGCACCTTGGCCTTTTTGCACCTTTTTTTCTATCTTTTCTATCATTTATCAACAAACACATTAAAAATATCAAATGTATAACATATGCAATTTAAGAACATAATTTGCATGATTGACATTTAAAATGAGTCAAATCTAGACCTTAAAACATGCAAAATCCGTGTTTGTCAATAGGGCAACCTATAGGGCCGTTTATAGGGCGCCCCATTGGGATGCTCTAAAGTCCTTCTTTAATTGTGTCCACTTATGTTACCACTTACCGAAGGGGCTGAGCGGAAGCGCTAGGTTTATCATGAATCAATTACATAATAATTCTGATCTATTTAGCGGATTATTTAGACAAATTCTATTCGCGCAATTATCACATGTATCATGCTCATAACTCAAATAAATCATGCTTTAAATTAATTGAAACCTAAAACATGCTTTTTACGGTTTAGCCATTATATCTTGATGATTCTCCAAAGAATCGTAGATGACTAGTGCCTTCTCCTCGTGAAGATCTTTAGTACAAAACCACGGATTTTTTGATGATTCCGAACGTAACCGATATCGTGGGGCTGATCTTCCAGCAGTACTAAGACTTAAATAAAGAAGACAGAAATCCTATCCCACAAGGAGAAAATTCGACTACTCCTAGGGAGGGGTCGAAAATTTTGTAGTATTTTCAAGTATGTTTTCTGCCTCCTTTATTCTCCTATTTATAATAAGTCACACATTGGACCCAAACAGGGATCTATGGAAGGCTTTGGATATGAGCTCCTCCAATTAGCTTTTTACTAATTAAATTAAACCCAATTTAATATAAGCTTAAAATTGGAATATTACGAGCAGCCACTACGAAGTAATACTACACTCCCCATCCAAATCTGAAATTACAAGTACTCCGGGTTTCCAAAAATTAGTATTTATTTCCCACGCTTAAGATAGAAACATCCATTAATTAATTATTGTCTCTATGAACTTAATTAATTAATATCTTATTTATTCCAAGAGAGGACTCATCAAGAAAATCTTATTTATTATTCATAGAGTGATTAAACACCAACTAGCTAGGTTCCGAATAATAAAACATTATTTCAAGCTTCTCTTGAGGATGTTATCAAACGAGACTCACCTGCGCACGATTCAATATAATAGCAATTCTAGCACCGCTAGATATTAATCACCACTACCCAATATACCAGGCTTATTGGGTTAGGAAAACCCGCACCATTTGGTAAGTCAAAGTAGTGCATAATCAATACCGTATGCTAAATGCCAACGTACATTGATTAAGAAATAATTTACGAGACCTTGTCTTTCGAGATAGCATAAAGACGGTCTCATGTTAGATCCATTCGGGCTATACCACACCAGCGTTAAGGCTTAGAAATAATCGGATCGACATTGCAACCTTTCACGATAGGTAGTCTAAGCCTATCTAGGTTGTGAAATTATTCTTTTTCTTTGTTTAGAACTGACCGTGTTACCTTAAAGTGAATGACGCCCACAACCGGTCTACTAAAACAAAGACTTAGACTTTGTTAGGTTACTCATACATTTAAACATGTAATAAACATCCATTAAATGTAAAACATAACAACCTTATAACAAAAATAATCTGTTTATTCATTTGGAAAATAAAATAAGAGTTTCACAGTATTCAATCACTCGAAAGGTGATTTCTAGTATAAAAATTTCTAACATTACCAGCACCAATCTGCGAGAAAAGAGCGAGGAAATAGCGAGGAGTACTTGTGTAATACTCCCTCCATCCGAGAAGATGACCCCTTCTTTGAACGACACGAGAATTTATGCAATTTTATTTTGTGTGTGAAGTGGAGAGAGTAAAGTATGAGAGAGAGAATAAAGTAGAGAGAAGGGTGTTTTTATTTTAGTAATGAGTCGTTTTGATTGGGATAGACCAAAAGGAAAGTGAGTTATCTTCAATAGGACGGAGGGAGTACTACTATTCCCTCCGTTCATGAATAAGTGTCTCATATTTGACCGGTTCAGGTTTTAAAATTTTTTTGACTTTGTAAAGAAAAGTAGAAATGTTAGAGAAATGAGTTAGTGGAATAAGTGATTCCACTATATAGTAAAGTGAAATGGTACATTTATTAGCGAACGGATGAAAAAAGAATAATGTGACCTTTAATGGCTATGGAGGGAGTATTAAGCAAAATAACGAGCAACTTTTGCTAATTGTGCATTCTTCATGATTAAATTCATTTATGATTAATCTTAATCAAATTTATCATCTAAATCTGCGGGAGGTGATTAGCATGCATATAATTAATTTAGTAGGGCAGATAATTGTACCTTTGCACATACAGAAATCAATGAATATGTTAATTGAATTAATTGATTATGAATACAATATTATGTACATGTATAAAATTAACGTATCAATATCGGAAAACTTAACACATCAATATTCAATGACAAACTTATCAAGAATTTGACTGAAAATAAGGGAGAGGTTGCTCAATTCTTTCATCATCTCCTTAAAAACTACTTCCTCCGTCCCATGAAAGTTGATCTCTTCTTTTGGCGACACGAGATTTTATGCACCTTTATTTTGTATATTAAAGGAAAAAGTAAAGTAAGAGTGAATGAATAAAGTATACATAAATGTGTTTCCATTTTTAGTAGTGAGTCCTTTTGGTTTTTCTTTTGGTTAAGACAAACCAAAATGGAAAGTGAGCCATCTTTAGGACTGAAGGAGTTCTCAATTTTACAAAACATGTGAAAAGAGTGAAAAATATGTGTAAATATATGTTTTCCCTTTCTTTCCATTAAAAAGAATACATATTCTCGCTCCGCAAAACTAAAGATGACTCACTTTTCTTTTTACTTTGTCACATCCAAGATAAGTCATTACTGAAAATAGAAATCTCTTTAACTCTATTTTATTTACTCTCTCTTGCTTTATCTCTCTACCTAACATATAAAATAAACCGCATAAAATCTCGATCAGAGAAAGGTTATCTTTCTTGGGACAAGTATAATTATTAAGGGGCACTTGGATGTGTGCTTGTCGGACACTGCTCCAAGCCCAATTTTGACCTGACCCGCCCAAAATCCTACATGGATCTAATCCGACATTATCACGCATTTATTTATTAATGATAACTACTTATATTTTAGATAATAAAAAAGTGCCATATTTTAAGTCAGATATACTTCTGTATTGAATGAAAAATATAGTAATAAAAAAGTGCCATATTTTAAGTCAGATATACTTCTGTATTGAATGAATGTTACTTTAATCAGAACAACGACCATTTATACAATCTTCATTTTTAATTATAAGTAGTATCACACTTGTACTATGCACATCTTAATACATATTTTAATACATTAATTTTTAATTTTAAATTAATTAAATAAAATTAGAATCAATATTAACAATGAACAATATGAGTAACAATTTTAATTATATAAGAAAAAAATCTATACAAATCAACATTGAAGTATAATAAATTTAAAACAAATCATATAATATAATGTATAAATATTAAATCATAGAGCAAAGATAAAAATCTATCACAATAAAAAATTACTCATCATTTTTAAAACTTCTTTATACACTATATTAACTTTAAAAATTAAAATCAACCTCATCATTATATACTAATACCCTCGATTCTTATGTATCTCTATTTCTTCCTTGCCTTGTTGTGCCAGTTCGAATACTCTTACATAAAGCATAAGCATAAATTGAACATGATCTTGACAGAGTTGTATCAGGCATATTCAGCTATGAATTATAGCAAAATTCATCAAACGTGAACTATACATTTGATGAACAATTAGCTATCAATAAGCCCCGACCCAAAAGTGCTTACTTAACAAAAGCCAACTTCACAATCAAGCGCAGCAAAGCAATGTTCTAAATAGCACAAATTGACATATCCATCAATTACCCACTACACACCTCTAGAGTCAGTCAAAAGTATACCACGTATAAATTCTCTCCAAACTTGGCGTAATTTCTCTTTATCATATCAGCTATCGTTACTACCTCCGTCCCTAAAAATTTGATACGTTTACTATTTCGGTCCGTCCTTAAAATTTGATACACTTCACTTTTACCATTTTTGGTAGTGGACACCATAATCCACTTAACGATTCCTACTCACATTTTATTATAAAACTAATACTTTAAACGTAGGACTTACATCCCACCAATTTTTCAACTCACTTTCCATTACATTTCTTAAAACCCGTGTCGGGTCAAAGTCAGACAAATTTTGGGGACGGAGGTAGTATAAAACATCAATTATTGGTAAAAAAAAAACTAATAAAGTGCAAACCGAAATTGGAATGGAATCGTAAGTAAAAGCCATAAACGGAGAAATAGGGGCGAATTGAGTAGTTACAAAATATGAATTGAAGGAGATACCCTTTCATCAAGGACATCGGCGAACGTACTTATAGAGACGGTGGCGGACGCGACGTGCGCAAGCTTCTCAGTGCTGGTGTTGGCGGAGCGTAGGAGCGGAGCTTCCCGGGATCGAAGCTGGGATAGTAAAGGTAAACGAAGTTGGCAACGGCCAAGCCAAGAGCGGCGTTTCCGACGAACTCGAGGCAGGCGGAGGGAGTCAGCCGGAGGAGTGATAGGGACCTCGAGCCCCAAGCCCAAACGACCAACTAAGCCGTGGCGACATCTTTTATTGTTAGCTTATTATTTATTTCCTTGTCTAGCTATAGTTTTTTTGGAACACAAACCTTGCTCCTCAAGCAGATATCCCTATTTTAGCATAGGATTTATATAAATCTTTTGGGTTTTTTTCCTTGATTTTTTCCCGAATCGTAGAGTCGAATCAAGCGGTCAGGACCCTATAAACTAGGATCCATTAGAGGTCAAAATATGAGAAGTATGAAATAAAATTCAATTCTCGAAACCAAAAGCTTGGCCTAGTTTTTGCTAGGTTTATTCCTTTGTTTATCACGTTTTCTACAAATAGGTGCTCTAATCTCTCCGATGAAATTGAATCCTATCAATTGGTGCTTCCATTGATTACTCTTACCCTCATCTAACGATGCTTTCTAACCCTCATCCCCCCCAAAGTTCATTGATTCGATTGATGATTCGGAAAAAAACCTGGCTTTGGTCGCATGGGGTGCAAACATAAAGACCCCCCGGGCGTTCGGAGATGCAACGGACCATGTGTGAAACCACCACCGTCGCGATGTCACCCCAGCGACCACAACCCGAGTCAATTCCCGTATCCGCGTGGAGCGCCACGTTTCACGGGTGAAGATCTTTGGATTATCAAGATCGAAATACTTAATCACAGTTATACTCCGGAATCGTCGCCTCTATCTTATCACGTTGTTATTTGCCCCACCGGCATATGATTGGGCGACATTTGGAAAGGGACAACAACAGGGAAAAAGGCGGGAAGATTCGATGCGGTCAACATCGATTTCATCCGATTTTACATAAAGATTACATGAGCTTTGGCGCGAGCAGATCAATGATCAAACCCGCTCGATCCACCTGCTGTCACTCGGATACACGGGTGGGAATTCCTCCGTCGCTCATGACCCAGGCGTGGTGCCCATAGCCTTCACTGCCCTCATTTTGATCCCCCACGTTTCGACGGATGAATGTCCTGAGTGGATTAGTAATATCTCGAGATGTACTACAACCAGGCTACATGCCACTATCGATCGGCTATACCTTACTAAATACTTGTTCGATCAACTGGGGCCCAGTTGGATGACACCCTGGAAATATAATCATCAGGGAGAGTTGGGATGATTTTCTTGGAGCGGTCGCGCGATTTGCCCCTGATTATAGAAGACTATGCCACGGCAGACATCCTATTAGATGTCGTTTGGGATAATAGGCGTTGATACCCCTCTGGGGCCCAACGACTTGCGGCTTTGGCGTTAATTGACCAAAATTAAATGAGGAAGTAGAATTTGGGAAGCGCCTACTTGTTCCCAATAATGAGGATATTGTTTTATTGCCAAAGATGTCCATATGTGCAAGGAGCTCATTCCACATGCGGCGGCCCTCGAAGGTTGAGCCCCGATGGGGCCCGAGGGAGGATAAATTCGCCGATTTTGGGGAAGTAAAGGTTCTATCTCGGAGGATCGACCCTTCATCACGCCATCTAAAGTGTATATGAACGGTCAGTTTCTCCTTTCTCGGGCTCGGTTCAGCGATGAACATGGATTTCTCGTAGAGAATGTGAAATCTTTGAATGATTTTTTGGGAAGCTACTATGGCTGTCATTACAAGGAGATGGTAAAATGGGGCAAATTGTCTCTCTTGTTTGGTGCGGAACAAATCGCTCATGAATTTGATCGAGGAGGTTATGTTCCTCTTATGGAAATCTTTCCATTTCTTGGTGTTATGGATCCCAAAGAGTCGATGTTGTTGTGCGTCTCGAAATCATCGAGATAATTCTAGACCCGACTATAGTGTCTATTACCGGTGCATTTGCCATGGGGCAAAGATGAATATGGTGCACCATTGGGTCTGTTTTATGATGTCTTGGAAGAAATGCAGGGGATTATATTACGATTCAACACTCTTTCCGGCTTATTCATTGCGGTGCGGGTTCTTCCCCATTGACTTGGTATGCGATGCACTTCAGGCATAGCGGTTACCCCAAGTTTGCGGAAATTTGCGAGTGGAGATGTTGCATTTGGTCTCTCCAGGATAAAGTCGATACAACGCCGAGACCTTTTTTGGGTTAGCGGATGAAGAGATAAGTATCGAGGTTGTGCCGGTCATGAAAATATTGGAGAGTGGATTAGTATGCAATGGGGTGGACCGAGATTCACCCATGGTTGTTAATTTGGGTTAATTTGGGTATTGTCGGGGATAGTCGACTAATTTGGTTTTTTGGATTCCGGGACTATAGAGCGCACAAAACATGAAGGTTTATATTCGGGAATCGGGAAAGGGGGTGCACCTCTAACACGTTGTTTCACAAGGACGAGGGATGGAAAGGATCATGGAATAGGCGCCGGGAGTAAGCGCAAAGTGAGCTCTGGTTGAAGGGGATCGCATATTTGACCCGGGGAGCTTTTGAGGGGAAAAAAATCATCCAAGTCGTGTGGATGCTTTCTTTCGGTTGTGGATAAAAAAGAGCAAGCTACGAGGTGCTTGGGGGTCTCTAAGGGGTACGAAGTTTCCTCAAGTTTATCTCGTACAGAAATTCGATAATTTGTCTTACTTTGGAAGCATTTTTGAGTCTTCTATACCTAGGTGTAGGCATGGTGCGCGATATCTCTCATTGCGGAAGAGCATGGGATTTTGAAGTATGGTACTATTGTAAGACAACAAAGGGATCGCAGAAGATAGTTTGTTCGCAGCGCTCGAATATTGCTCCCATCTTTGCCAAGGTGATAAGAGAAGGTGATGCGAGACTCCCGATTTTCAAAATAGGTTGAAACTTACAGGACAGTCATTCGTTTCCAGGATCTGTTCATCTTAAGTTTGCTACTGCTGAAGCAGCAATAATGGCAATGGGATTGACTATTCCGAGTTGGCCGGTCGTGGGGTGAGACGCCGGGTGAGGAGAGTGGTGCCACTTCAATCATGGGTGGTCGAGATTGGCGCTACTCACCGCAGGGGATTCAAGCTCCAGCTACAGAGAGTATGACTACTAGCGCGACGAGCGGCAAATAAGCGTATAGTACGGAGAAAAGCTAGAAGTCCCAAATTTTCCCTTAGAAGGCAACATTGAACGCTGGCAATCAGTGGGGAAGCATATGTGGCTGCTCATTGTAGCTTATGTGTGTTGCTTCAGTTTCGAGCTTTGGGACATGAAATTATAAAATTGATCTTACGCATTTTCGTCATCTCCGCCGAGGACAAAGGCGATTGTTATCGGAAGGGAGTTGATGACCTCGAGCCCCAAGCCAACGACCAACTAAGCCGTGGCCCGACATCTTTTATTGTTAGCTTATTATTTATTTCCTTGTCTACTATTTTAGCATAGGATTTATATAAATCTTTTGGGTTTTTTTCTTGATTCTTTCCGAATCGTAGAGTCGAATCAAGCGAGTCGGATCCTATAAATACTAGGATCCATTAGAGTCAAAATATTAGAAGTATGAAATAAAATTCAATTCTCGAAACCAAAAGCACTGGTTGCTGCTAAGTTTATTCCTTGTTTTTTTCCGTTTTCATCACAAATAGGTTGCTCTAATCTCTCAGATGGAATTGAACCCTATCAAGGAGTCGTCAGGGCCCCTTCCGGAAGCCTTGCGCGAAACAATGCAGGAAAATTCTTCCCCCTTAGATGCTTAAAATTCGATATTTCTTCAACCTCATGTTCATTGCACCATTGTCCCTCACCTCCATCTGTAGGAAACAACTATGCTATCTTGCCTTTGTAAGGATTGAAATTTCGTGAGAAGAAGTATAAAATTTTACTACTGTTTTTGAATGCACGAAATCAATCTCCGACTCTATATGTCAGTTTGGTAGTGACGAGAAACTTCCCACTTAGGGTATCTCCGAGCGCCCTCCGTCGCCCTCCATACCACTTCCCACAAAAGCGCATGCACGTCGGCACTAGCCACTTCCCATTCACTGCCACATCACTAGCCCTTCCCACTGCACTAGGACTTCCCACTAGGACTTCTAGAGGTGGCCAACCAACCGGACGCGGTTAACCGCGGTTGAAAACCGGGGTTTGGGAAGCAGGAGAACGGACGACGGTTCGGTTCGAAATCGGTTACAGGTTATCACGGTTCGGTTACGGTTCCAAAAATAAGAAACCAGACTGCGGTTAACCGTGGGTTGAACGCCGGTTAGCAGAATATGTAGCCGTTCGCCGATAGGTTCGTAGGGTTGCATGTGTAGGCGAAAAAGTACGGTTAACCGCCGTTTTGTGTCGAGAAAACCGGCGGTTTGTGTCAAACCGGCGGTTTATGACCTGAAACCGCTAGTTCCCAGACGGTTCGGGGGTAGGGTTCGAGGCGTAGGGTTTAGGGTTAGCGTATGGCTCGAAATGGTGTCGGAAACCGCCGGTATTCGGTCGAAACCGGCGGTTTTCTATTGTTTCAACTTTACTTTTAATATGTTTTTTGTAAATTGTAATTTTGTATTTAAATTTTAAATTCAAGTGTATAGTTGTATAAGTATTGTTGTATTTTGTAACTTGTAATTGGATTGTAGAAATTTACATTCAAAGTTTCAAATCAATAAAATTGCAATTCTTTATCGTGATCAATTATCTTTGGATTTTCTATAGAATTTAAAAGTTATAAATATAAAATTAAAAAAAAAAATCGAACGGAACGAAGCCGGAACCGCCGAACCAGCCGGAACCGGTGAAAAACCGCGGTTATAAGCCGGAACGACAGTAGGCGGTTAACCGGATAACGTTATCGGGCGATTCTGGTTCAAGCATTTGACGACCGAGCTGCGGTTCCGAACCGGATCCGGCGGTTTTTGAACCGTGAGCCGTCTAAGGACTTCCCGCAATAAAATTAATAAATTCACAATTAAAATTAAAATTTACGGAATTAAAATTTACAAATTAAAATTTCGACACGAGCCATATTTATAGAGTTTAAAAAAAATAAAAAATAAAAAAAATCGGTGGGACGTCAAGTGGGATGTCCTACCCACGCTCTGATGGCGCCCGTCGATAGGACGTCGAGTCGAGGGCGAGGCCATCGCGAGGGCACTCGGGACGGGCGTGGCGCCTTCCCCCATATGGCGCCGTCCGTCGCCCGTCCCCGACGGGCGAGTGGGAGGCGCCAGTGGGATACCCTTAGTAAAACCTCCCACTCACTCCATAATCACACATTTAATTGCCTTTAATTTATATATATTTAATTTAACATAATTTTTTAAATTAAATAGCAATTTTATAAATTTTTCAAAAACTCCATTTTATATATTGTATAGATCAGAACCGTCACTTTTCTCGAAGTCTATAATCAGGAAAAGCTCATTCAATTTTATTTGTCTATTTGAACGACCAAAGCCGTATACATGCGATCAAAAACATTGGTTACGTTAATTAGTCACCAATATCCACACCACACCAAACCATATATACGACATCGTTTAGGATTCATTCATAGCAAGGGATTTAGTTTCGTGTTACATAAATTGATCCAGAGATTAATTACTTAATTAAATGTACAATTCAATCACAAATATAAGTAATAGGATTTAATTATTTAAATAAATCCAGCGATTTAATTACAGAAAAAAAATAATTCAACACTTAAATCAATCCATAATAAACTCTAAGATTATGATATCAAGGTACATATTTATATCCAGTCTCACTTCTAGTATTATTCCGCCCAACTACGAGTTAAATAATTCAGGCCCAAATCTTTTTAATTTGATGAGCCCAAGTCCTAAGGACGAGCCGTACCGATCCTCCATTGCTCTGCTTCTTGGCGCTGCAATAACACACATAATTTGCCTCCACATCCAAATTAATAAGATACTTGAAAAAATATTAAAATTATGATATAATTAGTTATTTTTAATATTGTGGGTTTTACCCAATTTTTCCTTTTAAAAAAATTGTTATTTTCACTTTTTATTTTCCGTCCTACTCCGTTTTGTAAGGGTACTTTCCTTTCCATGAAGTAGAAGATGAAAAAGATTCAACATGGTTTGTAAGATAAATGGTATTGTAACCCATTCTCTTTGTATGGATTATGCTATAAATTGCATTCATGACTAATACAGTTGCTAATGACATACTTTACAGTTGACATTAGATGACTAGACATATATCTCAAAACATTGAATTTCACGTATCTCTCGGTTTAAATTATACTTCCTTCGACCATATCAAATGGATGTTATAGTTGTTAGTTCTTCTATTAGATTTATCAGATACTCCCTCCTTTTATCATATTTGGTAGTAGACTTCATATTCTACTAACTCATTCTCACTTGCATTTTAATATAAAATTAATTAATATATAAAAGTATGATCCACATGACACTAACTTTTTTAACCCACTTTCTATTATTTTTTTTAAAACCCATGACGGGTCAAATGGCGACAAATTATGAGGGACGAAAGGAGTACAACAACTTGAAGGGGCTTATTAGTGCGATTATTATGCTTAATCACATGGATTAGGTGGCGGATTATAAACAAGTTAATCACATGGATAAGTACGAGATGCTCAATTCTTATATTAAAACGTTTGCAAAAATTAGTGGGATTGTGGAATATGATAAGAGAATCCAATGTGAGTCTGACCCACCTTAGATATATATATGGGCCGTATAATATGCTTATTTGATATTGTGTTAGTGTTAATTTTCGTTGTTGGCAAATTTATAGTAAGACAAAGAAGAATAAAATATGGGAAAATTTTACGTTTTAGCAGTTCCCGCATCATATTCTACAGTATGTTTTGCTAGAATGAAAATATCGTAGGTTAGTGTTGGCTAGCGATAAAATGATTAATTGATCCTAGACAAATGTTATGGGTTTGAGCAGTGGCGACTAAGGATTTAGGGGTGGTCCAATTGAAAACTAACAATTGTAGAGTAATTTTTTATATTTATCTTCTTCGCAAATAGTTGTATACAGGCGGTAAAAAGTTATAAGATAAATAGATGAATAACGAGTGACGAATAATAAAAACATGGTGACAATAACTTCCCTCGTCCCACTAAATGTGAGCATTTGTTTTTCTGACGAACAATAAACTCTCGATTGATACTCTTCTTACTTGGCTGAGTATTTAACACTATATACCCTTTTCTACTAACTGCCTCAAACGGCCTAAACAAAATGAGAGAAAGCAAACAGAAATTAGCAACAGCTTTTCCAGCGGCTAGTTCATTCTTTGAACTCTCATTCTTCTTTTCTTCACTTGGGCTTACTTCCTTAATTGGCTGGGCTACTTATACACACCATTCTTCACATAATGTTTTCTCTTGGATGCGTGCGGGCCGAATCTGGGCCCAACCCTGGGTCCGATTGAACCCAGCCCAAAACCCTACATGGATTCAATCCATTTTGTTTATTTGAGGCGCTATATAACTTTTATGTAGATGAACTCTCACTTTACTTCAGAACAATAACCAAATTATATAATTATTTGTTTTGATTACAATACAACATCCTATTACAAAAGCTCAAGTTCCACAACTCCACACACACAGCACATATACTAGCTTGAGCAAGTAACTCATCAACCTTATTTATAGCTAAATAAACAAGATGTCTCAATTGAGTATAATCAAATGTGTAGAGGAAGAGGATCCACATAAAGAGCTGCAATCAATGGCCCCAAATACTTCTCAGGATCAGTGTAGCCATCTTCTTTATTATTGTAAGTGATCTCAGCTATACGACCGTAGTTTAAGAGTAGTTCCACCATTTCCTTAGGCACCGTGCTACTTCCCTTTGCCCACTCCGCAGTTACATCTTCCCATCCATTCTCAACAAGCTCCACAAACTCTCTAATCGCTTCTTGCTTCGACACGCCTTTGTCATTCATGTAGCAATCCACCACTGTCGGCATTTTCCCATCCCTATTCTCGCGCTTCATCGTCAAATATAAACTTTTAATTAGTCATCACAAAATAGCCTCATTTAACTATATATATGTAACAACATTATTTATGTGGTACTATAGTAGTGTCACATACTTCATGGCTGCCCAAGTCTTCGAGGGTTCGACCCATCTTGGCAGTGGAAATGACGATTTTGGGCTCGCTCAGGAGCCATTGAACTGATGCTTCATCAACAGATTTCATGCCAGGGACAAGAGATGTGAACATCACATACATACAACCCGTGATCACTGAATTCGTCATGTATTCTTCGAAACCTGGCTTTTGCCTTTCCATAATCCACTTCTGCTCTTTGTTAAAACCCTACCAAGCTGCTTCACCATTAATTGCCCAAAAAAAAAGGAACATTAACTTTTAATTCTTGAAATTTAAAAAAAACAATTAAATAGATTTAATTAAATTGGTACTATTCATGCCAAAAGGGATGGAGAAGTGTTTTTAACTTTGGGAAGGGTATTTGAAATTTCCCAAATCCCCTAATAATAAGGCTTACTGTTTTCTTGTAAGGAACAACAATGATTTTCCTTTCTTTTCAGCATCAACACAATCTTCATAAGTACTCATAATGAATCTTAAACAACTTTCATGAAATCGGGACACATCAATCTCATCCAAATTTCCCCCTAAAAATTTTTAAAAAAATGTTGAATAAGTAAACTTTTTATAAATTTACCGCATTTTCCCATTATCTCATTTCACTCATTTTTCCTATAAAGCTAATATATAAAAGTCGTCCCAAAGTAAAATTTAGGCTTTAATATAGGGGGGGAGTGTTTTAAAAATGTCCTCTCAGAATCTGGGTAAAAAGATCATCCTCTTCAAGTGTAGCATAATTATCTGGTGTCGCCCATAATGACACAAGTTGCATGTTTTTGGGAAAGTTCCAATACAGTATTGGGGTTTTGGGGTGATTCCCCCAAAGATAAACTCCAAAATTTTTTCTTTTGCATATGGCAATTTTTTTTTAAGTCAAATTTATCCACCCCCTTCCAAAAAAAGGATGTTGGATTTTTTTTTTTTTAAAAATTTAGAAAAAAAGTCATGTTATAAAATTTTTTACCTTGTGAGTTCAACCAACTTTTTCCTGTAGATATTCTAAGTTAAATTGACTTTGGCTAATTTGAGAAGTAATTCATCGGTTTTTCCCTTTCTTTAAAGATGGAAATGTAGAATGGGATTTTTAAAAAAATTGGAAGGCCTTTTGAATGGAGTGCTTCAAAGCTTGTTTTTCTCTTTCACAATGGAGATTGATCTAATGATGACAGCTTTTGATTCAATTGATACTGTAATTTTGGAAACTTGTCTAATATTTTTTTTTTAAAAATTGGGACAGGCTCCCTTAAAATTTGGGGGCCCCACATGTTGCCATGGCTTTTGGTTTCCATTTGTAGTCTTTCTGACGAATTTGTTGAAAACATCTGTGTCTCAACATGTGATCATGAAAATCATCAATTGTACAAAAAATTTGGGGCCATCCAGCTAGTAAGTCATCAATTTATTGAACATTATATTTTATTATAACATAGAGTACTATTTTAAAAAAATTTTAAATTTTTGCCCCCAAATTAAAAATTAATACTACTACTACAGTAATGAAATGAATGGTCAAAAAAAAGTGACTTGTATATCCCAAGAAACAGCATACTGATGTTGCCTGGCAAAAGAAATCAACGGGGGAACAAACATTTCCTCTCCCCATTCATAAATAAGTTTGAGCTTTCGATCTCCTTCTCAAAAAGATGCACACCCCAAACCAATTTTTTGATCAATATCAACAATTTGGACCTCTGTTAAACATCTCCCTTGGGGACGATTCCCCTAGATTTCCAAAAACTCGTTTCCGCATCAAGACTTTCTCTTTTGAGAATGAAAAGGGAAATTGGGCTACGCCCGTCCGTAAGACGCCCGTGGCGGAGCCCCTTTTTGGGGGGGGGAGCAAAACGGGGGGGGGTGGGGGGGCAAAACCCCGCTCTTTTTGAAACGGGGAGGAGGGGGGGTGAGGAGAGGCGAGGGGGAGTCGGACCGTGTGGGAAAAAGGGGCTTGCAAAGGCCATGGGTGTAGAGGAATCCTTTTTCGGGCAACAAAATGTTGGGGGGTTCGCATTAGTGGGCCCACCCCCTAAACCGAAGCAAAGCCTGATTGGCTCGGGGAAATGGGTTGGCTAACTCGTCTTTTTCCGCCCCTCAAACAACATGCACATGGCAACCCCATGTCTAAGGATGATGTGAAGAAACGAGCCGCCCAAGACTCGACAAAGAATTGAAGTTCAAAGAGTTTGACCATGGGAGGCCTTTCTCGTGGTTAGGAAATCGCAAAGTTTGCTTGGGTGTCGATTCGGACTGGAAGCGAACGAAGATCACTCTTCCGAGGAGTCGACGAAGGCTTGGTTCGCACGAGCTCCCGGCCGAGAAGTGGCCCCGCACCACGATCAGACTCTCAGTCGTCGTCGCCCGATGGGGGCAAAGGCTCAACGGATGGTGAGGAGAAGCGCTGGCAGCGGGTCCTACGAGTCGAATCGGAGGCCCCAAAAGACCCAGGTAACGCCGTCTCGCCCGCAACTAACAAAGACCCCGATGCGAGCACGAGTAAGTGGTTTAGCACGCACGATCCGTACAAAAGCTGTCAGGAAGGATGTGGTCAATGCATGTCGGCGCGATTTAGGAATGCCACCCATTGATGATTATGGCGACTGGGACGAGGGACGGGACGGGACGGGGACGAGGAGGAGTGAGACCGATGGTATTATGTAATTTTATTTTTAAATTATGTAATTTTTTTAAAATATGTAATTTTTTTAAAATTATGTAATTTTTTTTAATTATGTAATTTTTTTATGAAGTTTTTGAATTTTCCTTATTCGTGTTGACATTTTAATTGTAAATTTTAAGTCCGTAATTGAATAATTATCCTTAGTGGGAAGTCCTAGTGCGTGGGAAGTCCTAGTGATGTGGCGTAGAATGGGAAGGGCTAGTGATGACGTGCGTGACGTTTTGTGGGAAGTCCAGTGGAAGTCCTAGTGGGAGGGCGCCACCGAGATGCTCTTAGTAATGTGGAAAGTGAATAAAGTAAGAGGGTTAATAAAATGGAGAGAAATAAGAGAGTGAATACCAAAAATGGAAATGGCTCACTTTATCTTGGGACGTCCCTAAAAGGAATGTGAGTCGCTTATCCTGGCACGGAGGGAGTAAAATTACTTTGAGTTTTATACTCTAAATTGATTTCTTATTTCTACCAGTTCGTCATTCTCATACGTACATACGTTTCGATCATTCAAATGATGCGAAAAGTCAATGTAAAAATATATTTAGAGTTTCTTTTAAGTTAAATGATGCAAAACGAATGAGAATGCCTAAATTGGTAGAAAATATTGCGGATTGACTTTTTAATACTGCGGGATTGACTTTTTTTCACCCAATTTTTACTTTTAAAAAATTGTTGTTTTCACTTTTTTTTTATTTTTCATCCTATCTTTTGCCTTTCTATGAAGTAGAAGATGACAATGATTGAACATGGTTCGTAAGATCAATGGTATTGTAACACCTTTCCCTTTGTATGGATTAATTATGCTTGTAAATTGCATTAATCACTAATACATTGACTGTTTAGTACAAATCTATCCCAATCGGAAACCCGAGGAAAGTTGGAAGGTATATATAATCATGTCCAACCCCTAATCAGTTCGAGGTCTTTTAATATGACTCAAAACAACTTCGTGGCGATGCAAAGTGGTCAATATCAAACTAATACTACCGACGCCGACAATCCTAACAAGTGGTATCAAAGCCGGTTGGCGCCACGTCTGGTCTAAGAGACCCATGTTGAGTAGGACGATCCTCACAAGTCGAGTCGGCCGTAATGTGTCTTGATGTGGTCTCGGTTTGAGGGGAGGTTTGTCGAGTACAAACCTATCCACATCGGAAATCGAGGGAAGTTGGAAGGTGTATATAATCCTGTCCAATCCCTAATTAGTTTGAGGCCTTTTGGGAGTGACCCAAAACAAATCCTGCGGGTTGATGCAAGCGAAAAATATCAAACTAATACCGCGGACGTGTATATAATCCTGTCTAACCCCTAATTAGTTTGAGACAAATCAGTGCGACTTGATGCAAAGCAGACAATATCAAATTAATACGCAACGCAACAATCCGACAAGTTATATACACCTTCCAACTTCCCCCACTCATCCGATGTGGGATGGGTTTGTAACCCACAAACTTCCCCTCAAATCGAGACCACATCGGAACGCGTCGACACAAACATGGGTTGTTCCAGCCCGGCCCCTAAGTCATCGAGGGCCCGACTTTAACCCAAGTCTTTCAAGGCGACCCATAGCCACTTGGGCTCTGATACCACTTGTTACGACCGTCGACTGCACATTATTTTGATATTGTCCACTTTGGGTCAAGCCGCACCGAGTTGTTTTTGGGTCTCTCTCAAAAGGCCTCTTGGTTCCTATTTACCCTCACTCACATGTTAATAAACAAGTACTACCAAAAACTCTCGAACGAGTAATCTGCAGTGTATCGACTATACCTCATAAGGTGTCTTGTAGTCAATTCCATTGTGAGGTCCACGTTGATCAAGTAATACGTCGTGTTTACTCTTCGCACAAAACTTGCTAGTCAACTCATCTTGGAAAAGAATACATCTCGTTCTTTCCACCAAGTTCGATTCATCCGTTCGCGCACCATTGCTGTTGTGTGTATGTCGATAGTATGGTAGCGAACAATCCCCTCGTTCTTCCAGAACTAATTAAACTCACATAAGGTGTCGTGTAGTCAATTCCATTGTGAGGTCCACATTGATCAAGTAATACGTCGTGTTTACTGCTTTCGACAAAACTTGCTAGTCAACTCGCTTGAAAAGAATACATCTCGTTCTTTCCACCAAATCGATTCATCGTTCTGGCACCATCTCCGTTGTGGTGTATGTCGATAGTATGGTAGCGAACAATCCCCTCGTTCTTCCAGAACTAATTAAACTCAGACGAACGAATTCCAAACCATTTTCAGTTCTCGCGTGATCCGTCGCTCTCTGTCCGATTTTCCACCAGTTTTCCACGTTTAAACTTCTTGAAAGCGTCACCTTTATGCTTCATCATGAACACCCAAGTCATCTTCGAGTAGTTATCAATCATCGACACAAAATACTTAAGCACTCCAATAGATTCAGCATGTGATGGTCCCCAACAATCCATGTGAATGTAGTCGAGCATCCCCTTGGTCCTATGAACAACCTTCTTTGGGAATTTGTTGCGATGAAGCTTCCCAAAAACATAGTGTTCGAAATCCATTCTTCACTTTATGCCCGGAGAAAATCACGCTTGGACAAAATTTGCATCCCTTGTTCCCCCATGTGACCAAGCCTCATATGCCATAACTTTGTCATACTCTCACTGAAATCTCGGATGATGTAGTATTAGCGAGCTCTCACGATGGAACCTTTCGGAATATACAAGGTGCCCCGTTTCAAGGCTATAAGAACCACCTTCGAACCTTTCATAATATGCATTACTCCATCTTCACCTTTGAAGGTGAATCCCTTCTGTCAAAGGTACTCGGAGATATCGATTTTTTGTCATCTGTGGAACATTTCTAACGTCGTTCGGTGCGAACACCCCATCATGCGTCCTTATTCGATAAAGCCAATGCTAACCATTTTGCGAGACAACACTGTTGGCCATGGTAATATTGTCTCTATCTATCGCTCGTAAGTGGTGAAATACTCCATGTGTGGACATAGATGGTACGATGCTCTGAGTCAAACTCCACACATCGTTGCAGTGGCTGGTAATCGCGATTAGCTCCGGCTTACTTGATCTGAGTCATCAGCTTACGCCACGTTCTTGAACCATTGACATCCCTTCTTGCCCTTTTTATTTTTCTTCTTCGGACAATCATTCTTTCGATTGCCGGTTCTTTATAATATCTGCGATGTCGCCGGGTTGGAAACCTTTCGATCTCCCTTTTGATTTCGACTTCTTCTTTCAGATTTCTTCGACCGTACCCGTAGAAGATAATCCCAAGATAATCCCGATGCTTGACTTTACGTGGCCGAACTAGTTGCTGTAGCGATCTTCTCCGATGTGGAGAGCGGATCGAACATCTTCCGAGCGCATCATAAAAATGACTCAACGAAATTCTCATACGACTCATGCAAAGAAACTAGCATAATTAAAGCGGCATCCTCATCTTCACTTTAATTTCAACATTACGAAATCCAACAAAATTTTGTTAAAATTTTCCGGATGATCTGAAGGGCGTACCTTCCTACATGCGTAATCGGAAACGGACGTTGATTCGGGAGCAACTTAGTGCTTAGAGATTTCATCATGTATAGACTCTCCAACTTCGTTTAGAGGGCAACCGCAGTTTCTGATCAGCGACTTCGATGATAACATCGTCGACAAGCACAACATGATTGTCGAGTGAGCCTTTCATCTAGGGTTACCCACTCGTCATTTGTCTCGTCTGCCTTTTTCGCCTTTCTTTTTTTAGTTAGAGACACCCACAATCTTTGCTACTTCAGCAAAGATCGCATCTTGATCTTCCATCGACTGAAACTATTTTTCAAAGTGAATTTGTCGACCTTCACGTTCGAAGCAAACATCTTGATCAATTAACACGATCCCTACGGATGCGAATTCGAAACCCTAGGTTTGGAAACCAGGCTCTAGGTGACTAGACATATATCTCAAAACATTGAATTTCACGTATCTCTCGGTTTAAATTATACTTCCTTCGACCATATCAAATGGATGTTATAGTTGTTGTTCTCTATTAGATTCATCAAAATCAGATAAAACAACTTGAAGGGGCTTATAACCAAGAGTTGAAGAGCCCTCATTCCAAGCTTGAAGCCTTTGTAATTTGTCACACAATAAATGCCCCCATCATAATTGTCGCTACCATTCTTGGCTTGAAATTTGTCACCCAATAAACCATTAAGTGGATTTTAGCAAGTTATCAAGCAATATTTCTCAAGTCTATCATCAAATAAAATACAATTAATATAATTAACAATCAACATATTTGCACTTTAATTAAGAAAACTCTTCACCATACCAACCCTTGCCTTAATTCCTTAGCATCTCCACTTGTGTATATTACTTTCTCAAATACCTTTTCCTTTGGAGAATAATATTTTATGGAAAAAGTTAAATAAGGCAGTTATATGACCTTACGTGATGGAGAGGTGTAAAAATACCTTTTCGAAATTAAAACATATATATCACTTTCTCGAATACCTTTTCATTTGGAGAATAATATTACATGGAAAAAGTAAATAAGGTAGTTATATGACGTTACCTCTCCATTTATTTCTTCCCTTGGTTATATTGTAATACGCTAAACACCGTTTGCATAACTGCAAGATAAACCCCCACTAGACCAATAACAAGAGTTAAAGTAGACAAAGGGCGGTTAAAATAGATACGTATGGAGTTAGCCATCCACATATTCGTGCGCTTTCCGCAATGCCTATGCACATCCTCAAACATCTTCGCATACACGAAGCTATTCCCCAGTTCAGCCACCGAATCACCCAGCTTGTTCACCATCTCTCGCTACCTTATGTTCATCCCCTAACCAGTTGTGGATGATCCCTTTTCGAGACAGTATCTCCACATCCATGGAGGAATCAACGATGCAGTAAAGGAATTTGACGTAATCAGTCACGAAGTTGTTTTGATTATGCTCAAAATATTGCTCGTACGCAATGAGGTTCTGCAAGAACGACTCTGTCCTATCCTCGATGGTTAGTGGCGCCATTGTCATCACCCCTTTTCGAATCTAACGTCGAACAATGTCTCTCCTCTTGATCGGTTCGTAAACATGACAAGAGCATCCTGAAGTCTCGTCGCGGTGCTGATGAACCGCAACCTCTTCCTAGTGTTATTACCTGGTGACTGCTTCCTCCACCTGAGCACCGAGGGGGAGGAAGCCAGCTCTGATGGAGGAAGTCGAGCAAATGCTTCACCTGAAAGATATATGGACCACATTAGGTTATTCGACTTTAATTAATTAAGGTAGAGAAAATAGAAACATGTTAACCTAGAGTTAAATGTCGTCATTAAATGTCTAATTTTTTTTTATTTTTTAAGAACCACAACATATATCTCATTTCATTATTACCCCTTCCCGTTTGCCATAGTTGGGAAACTTTTCACACGAAATTTAGAAATGAATATTGGGTGTGTTAAATAAATAGATAAAAAGTAAGAGAAAGGTAAAGGAAAGAGGATAAAGTATAAAGTGAATAAAGTAGAGAGAATAAAGTAAGTAGAGTAAAACGAAAGAAAAAAGTTCTATAAAAAATGGCTTATGAAGAAAGCTTTCTGAAATAGTAAAATGACTATTATTGTGAAATGGAGGAGTACTATTTTTATAAAATCAATATTATATAAAATAAGAAATTTTTCCTAACATAACTGGAGGATCTACAATCGGCATTGGCTTGCTGCCCGTCCAGGATGAGGCGATGAAGAATTTGAAGAGAAGGCACCAAACCTAGAGCTGGTTGGGTGCCGCGATAGATCGTAAGCTGCACAAGATAAAAGACGGTAATTGATTCTCGAAGAGCATGAGATCACGCTGCAGGCTGTTGATCATCCAGTTCATTTGGAAGATGGGATCATTCTCCTCCCTCAAGATCACTGTTTCAAACTTGCGACTAGCTGGACGATGAAGCAACCATAGAACAAGCATCTGTACGAACTCGGCCCGGGGGCAGGTTTCAGGCAGATCTGCTACATCTTTTGCTTCTGCTTCCACTCTGCTTGACCACATACCTTCCAACATCATCGGGTGGATCGTTTGTGACAAGGAGCTGCTTCAGGTAACGCAGCTTGTGGCGTTCCATCCTCTTTAGATGCTCACTATTATTATGATAAGGGCCGATGGCGATCACCTCAGGCTCGTAGGCCTTTGGGTTCAGGTCGCGTAAGTGTCTGTGAACTCTGTAGATTGTGCATTCCGGCTGTGCCCCGGAGACTTCTTTCAGTTTTTCATTTATCCCTCTGAGTTATGCTATCAGGATCCATGTAAAAGCTGAAATGTGAGAAGTTTCTATGACTATAAGTCTATAAAATGATTAACTTAGTAAGAGGAGTGTATGTTTTTTAAAAAAGTAACAAGTCTCTAAAATTAGTTTATACTAACCGTAGATCACCGACAGAATTTAGGCTTTTTCATCTTTACATGCTGCAAAAATTATCAAGAAATGAATGCTGCAAAATTTAGGCTTTCTTCTTCTTTAAAACGAGATGAATGATGGGGATGATCCCCTGCAGTGTAGGAAAACACAGCATGGTGCTGTGCCTAAGAAACGACACCGTTTCATGTTTATTTGCCTTTAAATAGTTGTAAGAGTTAAATGATAGTGGTACTCTGTAGTAAATTGGCGATTCTTTTAAATTACTAATTAATTGGGATCATGTTTCTTTTCTTCTTTATTAACGTTCAGTTTTTTTATAATTTAATTTTTAATTAGATATTTTACTACGTTTTTATTCCACCGAAACAAAAGATAATTTAATAATGTTTGCAAAATGTTTTTAAAATATACCAGAAAACTAAACTATACAAAACTTAATTTATGATTAAAGAAATTATGGAATTAGGATTGATATTTGTGTGTCAGAAGTCCATATGTTAGAATAGTGGAATTTCAAAAAACTACTCTTCGTAATAGATAGTCATATTTTATTTTCCAATTTGTCCGGCAAAAAATATGAGTATATTTTATCATAGAAAAAAGTTTTCTGTTTCATTAAAAAAAATACTCCTATTTTCTCGTAACATACAAAGCAACATCTCATAAAATCTCGTATTATTTTCCAAATGTGTCATCGTTATGGGACGGAGGGAGTACTATTTTGAAGACTTGCATTTCTAAAAAAAGGAAGAATATAAATAATATTTTATCGTCCCATAAAAATATGTGTCTTTCCTTTTATCGCAGCTAAAAAATATGGACATTTCTATTTATGGAAACTTGTCCTCAACTCATTACTATGGAATATATCCATTTATTTATAACTTAATTATACTACTATGGTCTATCATTACAACCCATTAAACACAAATAACAATATTGATTTGACTCTCCAAATGCACATATTTTATTGGGACTAAGATAGTATCAAGGAAGAAAGAATCCAAGTAAATATAAAAAGCGGCAAGTAAATAAAATCATGAGATAATTAAATTTATAAGAGAATCCAATGTGAGTCTGACCCACCTTAGATTGCAAAAATTAGTGGGATTATTATACTTAATCTGGATTGTGGAATATAATTAGAGAATCCAATGTGAGTCTGACCCATCTTAGATTGCAAAAATTAGTGGGATTATTATACTTAATCTGGATTGTGGAATATAATTAGAGAATCCAATGTGAGTCTGACCCATCTTAGATTGCAAAAATTAGTGGGATTATTATACTTAATCTGGATTGTGGAATATAATAAGAGAATCCAATGTGAGTCTGACCCACCGTAGATATATATAGGCCGTATTTATTTATATGCGTATCTGATATTGTGTTGGTGTTGATTTTCGTTGTTTGCAAATTTATAGTATGACAAAGAAGAATAAAATATGGAAAATTTTTACGTTTTAGCAGTTCCCGTATCATATTCGACCGTATGTTTTACTAGAATGAAAATATTGTAGGTTGTGCTGGACGTGCGGTAAAATGAATAATTGATGCCTGGACCAAAGGTTATGGATTTGAGCGTAATGCGGACTAAGGATTTCGGCTCTTGGTGGTCCAACTGAATATTAACAATTGTAGAGTAATTTTTTATATTTATCTTCATTGCAAATAGTTGTATACGGGTGGTAAAGGTTACGAAATATATAGATAAATAATGAATGACGAGTAATAAAAGTGTGGTGACAATAACTCCCTTTATCCCACTAAATGTGAAGCATTAATTTTTCTGACTAAATTTTATGTAGCGTTAGTTTAAAAGTTATGAATCTTCACTATGAAATGAAGAGTCTCATTTTATAGGGGTGCGTTAGAGCTCCTCTTGCACCGAGTGTCCTATTTCATTCTTAATCTAGTCCTTGGATCCTTGAATTGGATGGTTGTGATCAATGCATTATTAGTCTATAATGTTGTATTATTAGCCGTTGTGCATTATTAGAATGAAAATGTGCATTATTAGTCTATAATGTTGCATTATTAGTGCATTATTAGAGTGAAAATGTGCATTATTAAATGACACGTGACATTAATCAACGTCAGATGACAAAATCAGTGGTAAGATTAAGAAGGAAAAATGACAAAAGATATGAAAAGGATTTGAATACATCCCTTTATATATATATATATATAGGGTCATGATAATCTACAAACCCTGTATAATACAAACTATAATCCTACCCCTCTATACAAATGAATCTACAGTTAATATATGACATTTTATTAATGTCAACATTTCCTAAAAAATTATCAACAAAGGTTAATTTAGAGAATGAAATAATCAACCCAAATCATTAATCACGTAGAGATTCTCCATATCCCGATAATTGCGTCGTTTCATCGCTCCTCCACTATTCACGTTTCATCTCTCTTCTTTCCCCCATTCCAAATTCTCGCCTTCCCAATTTCTCTCTCATTAGTCGAATCCTCGCCTTCTTATCTCTCCTTCTCGGCTGCAGAGGAGTAATCAAATCCTCGTCGGTGTTGAAGTGATTCATCTGCGGCGGCCTCATGAGTTATGTCCGACAACGAAGGCAAGCTTCGTGAGTCGTCTGAAGGTGAGATTTCGGGCCAAAAACTCTAGTTTTCGAACGTATTGACATTTGTAGTGGCCGTGCCTACGAACAAGCCTATTAATCGGTATGGAAATGGTTGGATGTATTGACACTATACTATGTGGTAGTGACATGTTGGGCTCTATGTTGACATTTTATTACAGTTTTCTGCTGACATGTTGAAACTTGGATACGTTAGTTGATTTTATGATACAATAGTGTTGATATATGTTGGCTTATATGTTGACATTTTATGTGAGCTTTTGAAGGGAAACTGTTGTTGACATTGACTTCCAGATTGTGGTTTAGTTTTATCATTGACATTTTACAATTGTTGAGAACAAACAATTTTGTGATCATTCCCTTTGAAATTATGTTTACATTACCCCTGAACTTTCTTGCAAAGGGATTTTCTCGGTTTTTATCTCAACTCAAAGGGACTCCACAACCTGGTTGAAGTAATAATCAAGGACATGCTCATTGCTCTTGATGAGACTTCCAAATCACCTTCCCCAGCAATGTAAGGCTGCACCAGATGAAAAAGGAAGCCTCGAAACATCAGCTCCCACAAGGGCAAATATCTCCAATCAAAATTTGGTCGAATTATTTAGTTTAAGGGATACAATTTCTAAACTGAGCTGAACCAAAATGTTTCAAGTATTCATGTTCTAGTCAGGAGAGAAATGCTCATGAGCTTTGTTGGATAGTTGGCACTAGAATTTCTCTTTGTTTTTGATTGAGATAATGGTTGTATAGTCTCTGTTTTAGGAGCTGATAAGCTTAAGATAGTTTCACCATTTTTTATGAAATCACAACATTGGCGAAGAATATTTTCAGAAAAATCAAGCGCGACACTCTTGAATAAGCCCCTGATTTCGCAAATTTTCTGGAAAACAAACCACTGCCACAACTCACATCTACCAGCACTCCACCTTCAGCTGGTTTAAAGTACTCCTGAGCCATAGTGAACTGTACGTAATTTTCAAAAGACATAGCAGCAAAAATCAGCTAGATTTGTATTGAAACTGCATCAATTCAGCTGGTTTAAAGTGATCCTGAGCCAGAGTGAAACTGCATCAATTGTTGACATTCGTTTTTCAGATAAAATTTGAAACATATGAAGTGGACAGAAACAATCGATAGACGTGTTTGTATGATGTCCATATCAGTGAAAAATTGTAATGTTGTTGTAGACGTGTTGACATGGTGTTGACATCAACGACTGTCCGCCTATTGACTCTACATCAGTCACGACAGCATCTATTCTATCTTCTCCAGTCTCTGGTATAAAAATTTCATGGGAGAAGATTTAGGAGATCAATTTCAACTGGAGAAGATTTATTGAAGAACTACGTCTCCGAAGATATTTGATATTTCATGAATGAATGATTAATACAATTTTTTTGGCTGAATGTAATCTCTTTCCTAGTGTTGATAATTGCGCCTGCTCCTAAAGGAAGAAATTATTAATGTTTTACGCTAATCTGTTTCAAAAATGATAATAATGGTAATTCAGGAGGTTGGAGATAAATTAGGGACGCATAATTGACTTGTTTAGGTGTTAAACTGTTACATTCGATTCTTGTTAATAATATGGCAGATTGGCATGAAATTAAGGAGTGATGTAACAAATTCCATATACACCCTTCGTCGACAGATTTGTAGGAAATGTTGACATTTGAAATGTCTCATATATTAACCGTAGATTAATTTATATAGAATGGGTAGGATTAAGTTTGTACAGTTTATATTATAGAGGGTTTGTATTTGATCATATATGGGCCACTAATCCACAAGATTAATAAAATGTCAACAAATACCACATTATGTCAACAAGGGGTATAATTGTCTTTTCATTAAATTGTGTTTGAAATCATTTTCTAAAATCTTCTCTAAAAATCTAGCTTTAACATTCAAATCTTCAAATATTCAACATTCAAATATTCAAATCTTCAAATCTTAAATCTTCGACATTCAAATGTTCAAATCTTGAATCTTCAAATCTCTTCAATATTCAAATCTTCAAATCTTCAAATCTTGAACATTAAAATCTTCAAATCTTCAACCTTCAAATCTTCAAATCTTCAAATCTTCAACATTCAAATCTTCAAATCTTCAAATCGAACATTCATATCTTCAAATCTTCAACATTCAAATGTTCAAATCTTCGAATCTTCAAATCTCTTCAAAATTCAAATCTTCAAATCTTCAAATCTTCAACATTAAAATCTTCAAATCTTCAACCTTCAGATCTTCAAATCTTCAACATTCAAACCTTTCTAATCTTCAACATTCAAATCTTCAAATATTCAATCTTCAACATTCATATCTTCAAATTATTCAATGAAAATAACGCTTATAATTCATATCAATACCAGAATATCGAATGTCAACAACTCGCATTAAAATGTCAACAACTAACAAATAACACTTACTATTCACATATCAATACCGAATATCGAATGTCAACAACCTCGTATTAAAATGTCAACAACTAAAAAATAACACTTACAATTCACATCAATATCGAATATCGTAATGTCAACAACGTATTAAAATGTCAACAACTAACAAATAACACTTACAATTCACATATCAATACCGAATATCGCAATGTCAACAACTCGTATTAAAATGTCAACAACTAACAACACTTACTATTCACATATCAATACTAGCACATCGAATGTCAACAACTCGTGATTAAAATGTCAACAACTAACAAATAACACTTACTATTCACATATCAATAATCTAGAATATCGAATGTCAACAACTCAAACATTAAAATGTCAACAACTAAAAATAACACTTACAATTCACACATCAATACCGAGAATATCGAATGTCAACAACGTATTAAAATGTCAACAACTAACAAATAACACTTACAACTCAAGATATCAATACCGATGAATATCTAATGTCAACAATCAGATGTGTCAACAACTAAATACTTCTACTATTCACATATCAATATCGAATATCTAATGTCAACAACTCAAATATTAAAATGTCAACAACTAACAAATAACACATACTATTCACATATCAATACCAAGAATATCGAATGTCAACAATCACATTAAAATGTCAACAACTCAAGTAATGTCAACTAATATATATTATGTCAACTACGATGTCAACAACAAACGTTATTTATGTCAACTACGACATCAACAACAAACGTTATTTATGCCAACTACTTTATGTCAACAATAAACTTTATTTATGTCAACTATTATGTCAACAACATTTTACAAATAATCAATGTCAACAACAAATATTTTCATATCAACGACATATTATTTGTGTCAACAACAACGATTTACATATAATTTATGTCAACAACAAACGTTATTATGTCAACGAACTATATAATTCATGTCAATGACCTATATAATTAATGTCAATCAACTTGTGAAAAATTGAATTTTCCCCAATTTTCTTCTCTTCCTCTCTCTTTCTTTCTCTAGACAACCTAACCATGGTTGTTTATAAAAAGACAGAGATTGATGAAAATTGAAAATATATATCCAAAAATTGCAAAACCAAATTCAAATTAAAGAATCAAAAGAAGCTCAACTCATGTTGCAGACAGTTAATCGAGTACTCTAAAGATAAGTGATTCAACTAAATTTGTGATTGTTCTTAACAGATTGACTGATTAAAACACGTACAACCACAACAAAATGCTTGCTTCAAATAAATAGAAATGGAAAGAGAACAAGGAATTTCACCTAAACCTGATCTACTTTTCCCAAATTGATCAGATAAACCAGGCAAGAAAACACCACTAAATCCAACATCTTCCCCAAATACATATGCAGACCGAAAGCACAAACATCACACACAAAATAACTAGCAAAGTCGTATTAAAAGGTAATCCAACTAAAAATCATCAGCTAAATTGATCAAGGAAATAGAGTTCCCATTGACACAAAATTAAAGACCACAACCCCTAGGTTTGGGAAATTAATCATCAAACTTTCATTTCACCCCCCAAAAATTTTCTACCCCAAAAAAACCAAAACTAAATTTAAAACCAACCCCCAAAAACTATTTTACAAAATTCAGAATCAATCAAACACCATTACAATAAAAAACCCTGAACGCCCAATACCATCAAACCCCCCTTTATACGATTGCAAAAAGGGATAAAAAATTTGACAAAAAAAACGGCCCATTCATAAAACATACTTTTCAATTTCAACTACAATTAAAAAAAAAAAAACACGCAGGGTGAGCTGGGTCGGCGGGAAAAACAAAAGGAAGATGGGGCCCCGGCGATCGTAGATTTCGCGTGACCCCCTCGTCGCCATTGCGGTTTCCCTCAGACACGGGGCTTTTTTTTACGCATCCATGGTCCTCCGGATTCCCGGGCGAAATTCCCCTGCAATAATCCCCCCCCCTCAACGGATCGCTCCCGTTGCTCGATTCCTCCAACAAGGGCAATTTCCCTCCTCTAGAAAACCATCCCGGCGGTCCGGCTCCCCATTCACGGTTCACGTAATCCGGGAAACCTCCCAAGCGTTCCAATTTTGAGATCCCCCAACCGAATGGATGAAACCCCTATCATCCTGGCCATTTTCTTTAATCGCTCCGCCGGCGGGAAATTTTCTTCTTCACCCCGATATCCGCGAGGCGCATCACGGCCCGCCCCTTCCCCCCAAGAACGGACGGGGGAATTCCCCGCAACCCCCTCCCCCGCCCCCCACCGCCCGACGTCGCTCCCCTAAAAACAAAACGCTCCGTTGGGGGGGCACGTGATTGCCCCGACGGAGAGAAATTGGGGTGTCTCGTTCGTTGGAGCCGGGGCCTGGGGGGGAAGAGGCCGATTAAGATCGGGGGACACATTACCATATTGCCCCTTTTTTAATTAATTAATCTTTAAAAAAAATTTTTGATGTAAAATTTGGGCCACTATTTTAAAAAAAATGGGGGCTTTACTCTCTTTCTCAAAATTTGCATAAAAAATCTCAAATTTATCACAAACCATATATATAAGTCCTTTTCCACAAACCATTTAAAGACCGAACCACCAACCCATCAAATTAGGGGTTTTTGACCTAGTTTTTTATGGATAAGATACATAAATTTATTTGTTTCCCCATCACGAGCCATTTTAATTCATCAATAAAAAGTCATCTAACATGTTAAAGTTTAAATTCTTTCCCAGAAATATTACTTCATTCTAGTAGGTTTTTACCATTCTTAGGTTTTATTTCTTGCGGGGGTTTTTTCTTCTTTCCCAAACGTAAATGGGTTTCGCCGCGTCCCTTTTTTCTCTCTACAATATCTATCACCAACGCCTGGCTAATATGGTTTAATAAACACGGGAATAATGTAATAAATTATTGGAATAAAGTATGTGTAGAAGCATTTGAAGTCAGGGAATGAAGTAAAAATCTTATCATGAAGTAAAAACGTTTTATAATAAATCATTGAAAAAATTTGATTTAAATGTTAATCAAGCAAAAACCCGCAATGAATTTTCAATGTTGAAATTTTTTCAAAACCTCGGGAAACAAAAATAATAACTGTTGTGTTTCAAGGTATTTTACAAAATGAAGTAATAAACCTATATAATGAAGTAAAATGGGCTTGTAATGAAGCCGAAAAAAATTTTCACGGAACTCTATAAAAACTAGATCAATCCCAATTTGGTCTCTAGTTTGGTCTTTAAAATTGTTCCAAATTACGTCTTTTATATATATATATATATATATATATATATATATATAGGGACGTATTCATATTCTTTGCACCGGTTCTTTTTTCCCTTTTCAATCTCCACCATCAATTTTCAAGATCTAAGGGGTGAAAAAAGGGAAAATTAATTTTTTATTCATTAAAAAAATAGAAAATTTAGGGGTACACATTTACGTCTTGGGAAAATCCATATTTTTCAGAAAAATATTTGGGGTTTTTTCAAAAATTACAAAATTATTTCTTTTCTTTTACGTTTCCCCCATTCTCCCTTAAAAAATTTTTTGCTTCTAAAATATCTTCAAAATTTTCATTGTTTTTTAAATTTTGTCAAATTATATTTTTTTTGGGGTCTAATTTTTTTGTACCAATTATATTTAAAAATCTGAAATTTTTCCCCGTTTTTTATTCAATGGGATACAATGTTGGCCTTGGATGTAGTAAGTAGGGATTAAACCCCCCTTTTTTAGGTTTTTTGTAAGTGTTGATTGGTCTGTTCCAAAACGTGGACAAGGGCATAGTTTAGTTTTGGTCTCCTGGGTTTAGAATCGGGGGGGCGGATTTGTTTTATTTGATAAAAAATGTACATTTTTTAATGTATAATTAAAGTTTGAATAAATAATGCCCTTTTATTTTGTCTCGGTAGGGGTTTTGAATTGGGGGGGCAGGGGCTGTTTTTTTTAGATATACATAATGTAGATTTAACGTGTATTAAATTATTAAAAAAATTTTCCCGTTTTATAATTCATAATGCGTATGTTGGGCGGTTTTTTTTTGGGATTGTATACGGGGTTGTTTCCAATGTTCTTGGTTGGGGAAACCCCGTGGTTAAAAGTTCAAATAAAGTTTTTTGATTTTTTCCATGTGGGGGTTCGTTTTTGGGGTTTTTGATACGCGCAAATCTAAAATGAGGAAAAATAGAGGGGTTTTATTACTTGGTATAATGTTGTATGCAATAGTGAAGAAAAAGAAGAAGTCGGCAAATGACCGTTAACCCCGGGGCCCCTTTTTTTGGAAAAACCATTACACCCAAAGGGGGTTTTGAAAACAGTATATCATTCAAATTCTTCCCCGAAGGGGGAGTTTAGGTTATACTATCGGGGGTTCAATGAGGTTCATAACCATTATATGGTTGGGAAGAGCATCAATAGTTTATGTCAATCAATCAAAGTTGGGGAGACATTACCAATTTATTTTTTGATTGTTCAAGGCTAATATGGGCCCCCTTCACTTAATGTGTTAAAGGGAAATTCCGGGGGGTTTAAAAACTTGTTGGTTGAAATGTTGGGGATATCGGAATGCCCGAGCCCTCAAAGCATACGCACATGGTATTGGCGAAAAGGGTTTTTTAATGAAAATGGCTAAGAAGAAGGAGATGTCCCAAAGGGATTCACATAGAAAAGGGGAGGTTAATCAGAACAAATTTTGGGTTCTGGGGTTGGTGTGATAGTTTGATGAAGAGGAATTACCATATGTTGGGGGATATTGTGGTTTTTTAAAACCACCTATAACACCAATAGGTATCCCCCGTGGGATTATTTAAGGGTTGGGTTTTGCATTATTATCTGATTCTTTTGTATTTATTATGCATTATATCCGTCAAAATAGAATTATATTTTTCCATGATAAAGGGATTATATGATCTTCGCCCGTTACGGGGAAAAGGGCAACTATGGAAGACCGGGAACTTTCTTTCCCGGGGTTTTGGGAAAAAACGAAAAAGGAAGGGTTTTAGGTTACCCAAAAATTTTGTTCAATGTATGGGGGTTCTTTTCCCCAAAAGATCGTTCCCAAACAATATTTGGGAGAGGGTCGGCTTTGAAGGATTTCTGTGGACTGCCCCCCCAAAGGTGTATGTGGCATATTATGCATAAGGTGGTTTAAAAAATTCCATGTGGTTTCCGGGAAACGAAGATTTCAAAAAGAGTTTTAATGTCTGTTTGGGCGGCCCCTTGAACCCGACAGTTCAAGAAGAGTGGGAAAGGATCATTTGGGGATTATGGCCCCCAAGAACATAGTTTTCAAGACGTTGCACGAGTATGGGGAAATATAGATACCAAGATTTTGAGATTTCCCATTTGGGGCCATGATTTGGGGCCACCTCGATATCCCAGTTTTGGGGAACAACTTCTATAAAAAATTTTGGGAAACCCCCAACATTCCGAAATTTTACTTAATTTCAAGCAAAAGAACAAAGTTGGACTACCAAGGCGCTTTTCGCCTTTTATATTGGCCACTACTTTTCTGTTCGAGAAACATGCTTCTACTATGTACACAGATAGTATGTTCAAGAAAATACAATAGGAGATTGTTGAGGGTAATGACAAATGCCACGTTTTGGGGTTCTCATCTACAGAAAGGGTTGACACCTACAAAATTGAAGACAACCTTCGCAATTCCTACTTTGTGTGACATGATAAGAGTGACGAGTCATACCCCTGCGATTGTAAACTTTTCGGTAGGCTGGGATATTTGTGCAGTCATATGCGACATGTCTGAGGATGATATGGAAAAGCGAGCCTTGGCTGAGTGCCTCGACAAAAGAGTTGAAGTTCAAAGACTTTGACTAATGGGAGGCCTTTCTCGTGGTCAGGGATTCGCAAAAGCTTTTTGATTGGTGTCGACTCGGGCTTGAAACGAGACGAAGATCAACTCTTTAAATTTGGTGAGTACAATAACAATGCTTGGTTCGCTTTTGAGCTCCCCGAAGCCGAGGAAGTGGCCCCACTACCACGATCAGACTGCTCGACTGTCGTCGTCGCCCGATGGGGCAAAAGGCTAAACAGCGGATGGTGCAGCGGAAGCGGCAGTGGCAGCGGGTCCTAAGAGGTTGAATCGGAGGCCCTAGAAGACCCAGGTAACGACCGTCTCTCCCGCGCGCAACTAATCGAAGACCCTAAGGGCAGCACGAGTAAGTGGTTTAGCACGCATCGATCCCTGTACAAAAGGTGGTGCAAGGATGTGGTCGATGCATGTCGACGCGATTTAGGAATGCCACCCATTGATGATTATGGCGTCGAGATTGGGGGCGGGGACGTCGGAGACGGCAGCGGCACGGGCGACGGGGACGAGGACGAGGAGGAGTAGAGTCGAAATTTATTATGTAATTTCTCGACTTTTTATGATTATGTAATTTTTTAAGTATTATGTAAAAAAATTTTAAGTATTATGTAATTTTTTTTAAGTATTATGTAATTTTTTTTAATGAAGTTTTTGAATTTTCCCGTATTCCGTGTCGATATTTTAATTCCGTAAAATTTTAAGTCCTTAAATTGAATAATTGCAGGAAGTCCTAGTGGAAGTCCTTTAGTGGAAAGTCCTAGTGCGAGTGGGAAGTCCTAGTGATGTGACCAGTGGAATGGTAAGGGCTAGGGATGACGTGGCAAACAATTTTTGTGGGAAGTCCGTGTGGAAGTCCTAGTGAGAGGGGCGCCACCGGAGACGCTCTTAGTAATGTGGAAAGTGAATAAAGTAAGAGAGTTAATAAAATGGAGAGAAATAAGAGAGAGAATACCAAAAATGGAAATGGCTCACTTATCTTGGGACGTCCCAAAAAGGAATGTGAGTCGCTTATCCTGGTACGGAGGGAGTAAAATTACTTTGAGTTTTATACTCTAAATTGATTTCTTATTTCTACCAGTTCAGTCATTCTCATACAGTCATACGTTTCTGCATCATTCAAATGATGCAGAAAAGTCAATGTAAAAATAATATTCAGAGTTTGTCTTTTAAGTTGAATGATGCAGAAACGAACGAGAATGCCTAAATTGGTAGAAATAAAAACTCAATAAATTGATAACTCTAGTATACGAAACTCAAATTTAATATTCAAAGTCAGTCTTTTTAAATTAAACTGTGAGGCCTTTATATAGATAAAAGAAATATTAAACTTATGAAAAAGGAAATAAACCAAAAGAAAAACCTAATTGGATATAGGAAAAAATAATTAATTACTCGTAATATTTTTTCATCTACTAATTATATTAACTAGGAAATAAATAAAACTTAAAATACAACTTGCTTAACAAGACTTATATTCTATAACTGCATCAGAATGGGGTCATGGATGGGCGTTAATAATACTTCCTCCATCCCATAGAAATAGGTCATTTAGGAGTTTTAATACTCCATTCGTCTCATTTAAAATGAAACATTTGGGAATCGGCACGAGATTTTATATAGTGTTGTTTTGTGAGTTAATGAAGATAGAGTAAAGTAAGAGAGATGAAAATATAGAGATATAGTTGTTTCCATTTTAAGAAACGTTTCATTTTTAATGGGACAACCAAATAATGAAAAACGTTTCATTTTTAATGAGACAGAGGGAGTACGTAATTGTTAAAGTAAAAGAGATAAATAAAAAAAAAATAGTTAAAATTGTATAAAAAATTGTAGGATCTATAAATAATAAAGTTAAAGAAAAGGAAATCAATTTATCATATATGGATATGAACTATTTCTATTAAACAAAAAAGAAATATAGTCTTTTTCTACGTGACAAAGGGATAGAATAAGTGAGATTCCCTAATTTCAGATTTTAAGATGGTGAAACAGAAAATCAATGATAAGAACTATGAAGTGAGGTAGAGTGAATAGCGACGCAACACCATATCTTTTGCTTATTTTGAAATTGTTTTAAGCGTTATTTTGTCTGTATTAGGTAGCCTTACACAACTCAGAAAGGTTATTTTGAAGTTCTCGCGCTTCATCGTCAAATATAAACTTTTAATTAGTTATCACAAAATAGCCTCATTTAACTATATAATAATCAATCAGCATATCGGTATACCACGGTATACCGAAGTGTCGATATATATCGACGATTCGGTATGACGATATATATCGGAACGAAGATTCGGTATACCACGATATACCGCGGTATAGGAAATCTAATACCGTTACCGTACCGAAAACTACGGTACACCAAAAAATCAGCATTTTCGGTATTTTTTCGGTATGATAAATCCGGTATTTCGGTATAATTCCGCATCCCTAACTTTTACACCGTCACCATCTTTTTACACCCACAGTCCAGGAGTTTACAAGTAGTAGTACTATTTATTTTGCCTTTACTTATTTTTCTAATTCTTTCTAGTACATTTCATACACATTATAATTTACAGTTGTACATTATTATTAAATATGAAATTTAATAAATATAAGTTTTATTAAAATTTAATTTATTTAATACTACCTCCGTCCCCCAAAATTTGATACAGTTTACTATTTCAGTCCGTCCCTGAAAATTTGATATACTTCACTTTTACCATTTTTGGTAGTGGACTTATATTCCATTAACTTCTATTCTATTAGCATTTTATTATAAAACTAATACTTTAAAAGTAGGACCCCATCCCACCAACTTTTTCAACTCACTTTCCATTCACGTTTCTTAAAACCCGTGTCGGGTCAAAGTGTAGCAAATTTTGGGGGACGGAGGTAGTAACATTTTGAAATATTATAAATGAAATCCACAAATAACTTAATTAAAACTAGAAAATTATATAATTAAGATATTGGGTTGGCCTTCGGCAAGCGCTTGGCGGCGACACGCAACAAGAGCGCGGCTATGCGGAAACAAACAATAAATAAACTACTCCCTCCGTCCACTATTTAAAAACCTATTTTGACTCAACACGAGTTTTAAAAAATTGTTTGAATTTGTAAAGAAAAGTAAAGGGAGAAAGTGAGTGGAATGTGAGACCTATTTAAAGTATTAGTTTTATACTGGATTGTTAGTGTAAAAAGTTGGTGAGATGTGAGGTCCGCATACTAAAAATAGAATAAAGTAAATGATTCTATAAATCGTGGACAAACCAAAATGACATAAGGGTCCTGTAATTGGTGGACAAAAGGGAGTATAAAAGATCAATTATTTGAATACCATAGATATTGACACCATAACCCCCTGAAAGCAAAAGGCTTTATTACTAGTACAATACAACATCTTATTACAAAAGCTCAATTCCACCAATGCACACATATATTGATATAGTAAATCACCAACCTAGCTTATTCATAACTAATTAAATAAAACAAGATCATGTCTCACATTAATCATAAGAATGCAAAAATCAAACGTGCAGAGGAAGAGGATCCACATAAAGAGCTGCAATCAATGGCCCCAAATACTTCTCAGGATCAGTGTAGCCATCTTCTTTATTATTGTAAGTGATCTCAGCTATTCGACCGTAGTTTAACAGTAGCTCCACCATTTCCTTAGGCACCGTGCTACTTCCCTTTGCCCACTCTGCAGTTACATCTTCCCATCCATTCTCAACAAGCTCCACAAACTCACTAATCGCTTCTTGCTTCGACACGCCTTTGTCATTCATGTAGCAATCCACCACTGTCGCCATTTTCCCGTCCCTATTCTCGCGCTTCATCGTCAAATATGAACTTTTAATTAGTCATTTAACTATATACATGTAATCAACATTATTTATGTACGTACTAGTATGACTTACTTCATGACTGCCCAAGTCTTCGAGGGTTCGACCCATCTTGGCCGTAGAAATGACGATTTTGGGCTCACTGAGGAGCCATTGAACTGCTGCTTCATCAATAGATTTCATGCCAGGGACAAGAGATGTGAACATCACATACATACAGCTCGTGATCACTGAATTCGTCATGTATTCTTCGAAACCTGGCATTTGCCTTTCCATAATCCACTTCTGCTCTTTGTTATAAGCCCTACCAAGCTGCTTCACCTTATTCATTGTCACAAAAAAAGGAGCATTAACTTTTATTTCTTGGAATTTATAATAGATTTAGTCGAAGGGAGTATTGACAAAAGGGATGGAGAAGTGTTTTGAACTTTGATGAAGGGTGTAATTGTAATTTCACAATATACGATTTCGACTAATAATAAGGCTTACTGTTTCTCTGTAGTAAGGAACAACGAATGATTTTCCTTTCTTTTCAGCATCAACTACAAAATCTTCATAAGTACTCATAATGAATCTATAAACAACTTTCATGAAATCAGGGAGCACATCAATCTCATCCAAATTCCACCTGAAAAATTTTAAAAATGGTGAATAAGTAACTTTTTTAAATGCGCCTCACATTCTACTGTCTCACTTCACCTATATAGCTAATATATAAAAGTTGTACCAAGTAAAATTGGGGCATTTAATGATAGGCAAGGGGGTGTATTAAAATGTACCTCTCGAGAATCTCGGTGAAAAGATCATCCTCTTCAAGTGTAGCATAATTATCATAGGTGTCGTCCATAATCGACACAAGTTGCATGTTCTTGGCCACAGTTACTCGAACGTAAGAGTATTGAGGTTCGTAGCGTAACGCATTGCCCCAAAGATAACACTCCACAACTCTGTCTCTTGCATATGGCAGTTTGTTCTTTAAGTCAAATTTATCCCACCACCTTCACCAAAAAATAAGGCATGTTGGCATTTTTTTATTTTTCTTAAAATTTAGTAAAAAAAAATCATGTTGTAATGAATTTTACCTTGTGAGTTCATCCAACTCTTTCCTGTAGATATTCTGCAAGAAATTGAAATTGAGTTTGGCTAATTTGAGAAGTAATTCATCGGTTGTTCCTTCTCTTTCATAGATGGAAATGTAGAATCGGATATTTAAAACTGGAAGGCCTCTATGAATGGAGTGCTTCAAAGCTTGTTGCACTTTCTCTTTCACAATGGGAGACTGATCTAATGTTGATAGCATTTGATTCAGTTGATCGACTGTGAATTTTGCAGCTTCGTCTAGTATTTTTTCGTTGCGAATTCGTACATGAGCTGCCTCGTACAAACTTAGGATGCCTTCGATGTCGTTGCCATGGTTTTCTGGTTTCCATTTGTAGTCTTTCTCGACGAATTTGTTGAAAACATCTGTATAATCAATATGTGATCATATAAATTATCAATTATATAAAAATTGGATCCATCCTAGTAAGTCATAAATTTATTGAACATTATATAAAAATTAATTGTTGCCATCTTAATCAAAATAGTATAAACTAATACGTGACATACCGCAAGACACGGCATACTGATGTTGCCTGAGCAAACGAAATCTAAGCGCAGTAGTGAGCAAGTCGTCGTCGACGCCTTCATGTTCCTTTCCCGATTCATAAATTAGTTTGAGCTTCTCTTCGATCTCCTTCTCAAAATGATACGCGACACCCAAACGCTCAATTTTGTCGATCAATATCAACAATTTCGTAGACTCTGCTGCCATTAACATTCCTCCAATTTCCTTAGTCAATTCTTCTATTTCCTTAGAGTACTTCTCCTGCACCTATACACACCAATTTCGTTCGTCGGTATCTTCAGCGTTTCGAAATATAAAATTCATTATTTTAATTTTTTTCCAAATTAAAAGGTGATTATGGCACGTACATATCATCACACCATGGTTAAATTATAGTAATAAAATACCTGATTATCGAAAGAAAATGTAGAGAAAATGTCACCCCACATGCTTGGCTTGTATGAGACGGTGGGAGGGCGGATATGCCTCACGTTGCTTGAATTAGCACTCGAAATATTTGCTGCAGCCATTTCTACAAAAATAGTAAACTTAGCTTTCTTAATTTGTGTTTCTCTAATATTATAATTTTGATAATGCTATGATACTGAAAGAGATCATCCACCAATTTATAGATGCACCTTTTCTTTTTTTATTGGGAAATGTTATAACGTATAATTATTTTTTAATATGCGAATTAAAAAACTATTAAGTCTATAGGTTCAATGATGGACCACGTCGGCTGGTCGCATAAATGGGCATAGTATAATATGCAAGAATTATATCTAGCTATCTGAATAAATAAATTTTTTGTGCAATTTTAACGAGTTTTAGAAAGTTTTAAAATAGGATGTTAGACAAAAAAGTTTCAATTCATTTTAAATGTTTTATTAATGTACGAGACGATGTCTTCTGATGATACTCAAATAATATATTAACAATAAAATGAGGAATTTTTTCATTTTCATTTTTTTTTCTTTTATTATTTTTAGAACATAATGTTTTCAACATCACCAAAAAATAATTTTTAAACAATGAGATGAATAAGAAACTCTGATATTTCATAATTTAATACTATCATCATTATTTCTTTCATAAATTTTCAGTATACAGCCACAATTAACACAGTTACAGAAACGATTTAAAATCATATGAATACAAAATAATATAATTAAGCAATTTGCTAACTTGTTGTGAAGAGTGGAAAACTAATTGTCCCTCTCAATAATTCAACCATTATTTTCGTATGCAGAGACAACATTATAATATACTAGTACTGTTCAATCACGTGAATTACGTGGCGGATTAGGTATGGATATTCGGTATTCAATTACGTGAATTTATACTGATATCATATGGATATGAATTTCCCCTAATCTCATACTATTAAAATATTTGCAATTATTAGTGGGATGTCTTTTGCTTGATAATTTAGTGTTCGATCACTCCTTTTCGTCCCATATTATTTGTAGAAATACGTAAAAAACTAGGGGTAAACAAATTGTGTTGAGTTGGATTGCTATTGGGTTAATTTAATAACAATTATCTAAAAGTCAGAAATTCAATTTGTTATTTTATTTATTTAAAATATAGAAAAAATGGCCAAATTGAACTTCTATTTTTAGATGATTTGTGAATTTAATGGTATCAGTATTAATTTAAAACTGTTTTGTATAAAATAAAATAAAGTATACTCCACTTTCTAGTCTAAATGTTTAAAGAGGAAAAACTTTCTAGATTTTTTGATGTACCTAAAATATTACTCCACTTTTTGATGTACCTAGAAAAATTACTCCACTTTATTACCTATACCAAACACCTACATTTAACTATGGTGCACTTCGTTACCTAATAATAATAATAATAATAATAATAATAATAATAATAATAATAATATTATTATTATTATTATTATTATTATTATTATTATTATTATTATTATTATTATATCACGTGACCACTCATTAAGTCATTATAACCTAATATTAGTAAATATGTTTGTCAAATGTTCCATACTAAGAATAGTAATTGTTTTAAGTGACTACTCATTAATTATAATTAATAATTATATCCTAATAATAGTAGGAGTATTATATTATGTGACGGCTCATGTGACTGCGCGTAGTGGGATGTCTTAAGCCTAGCATGGAAAATTGTACATGAAGCTAAGCAATAACATTATATGTGTGGCTTATGTATGATTAATAATGCTGATATCATATGGATACGAATATATCCTAATCTCATGTTAAAATACTTGCAAAAATTAACTAGTTGGCTGTCTTAAGCTAAGAGTGGAAAATTGTACATGAAACATGACATTAGTATAAGGAATTAAAGGTGGCGGATTATGTATGAGTATATATATATGTGGGTTAGGTATGTAGTCAAATCACACGTGAATTTTGCAATAATCTTACGGATATGAATATTCCCTTATCGCATAGTATTAAAAAAATAGTTGAATTTAATACGCTTTAAGAGAATCCAATGGGCACCTGACCCGCATCAGATATGGGTCGTATTTAAATTTTTATAAGATATTGTGATTGTGTGGATTTTTGTTGATTATAAATTTATAAAAAAAAAAAGAAAGAAAATATAAGGAATTTTTGTTAGTAGGAGTATATTTTATCAGCCTCCATATTTTCTATCACATTCTTTACTTAAAAAAATAAACTTAACGTATCAATATCAGAAAACTTTCGGCAACTCAAACAATAATGTCTAAACTCCTTGCCGCTAGGACAAAGGCTCTGGACTCAATATCGAAAAACTCAGCACAATAATATTCCATGATAATCTTATTAAGAATTTGATTGAAATTAACCCATTATCAAATCGAAATATTAATAATGCTGGCCCTTCAGAATTAAAAGTAGGCCCGAAAAGAATAGGGTGGCCCAGCACGACTTCCCCAGCACAGTCGTCTCTGGGAGCTCGCCGCTACCGTAGTGGTCGCCTTGAGGATTTAGGTCTCAACTCTTTATAGTATTTCGTAAGCCAAAAAAAAAAACTCTTTATATTTTGTATATTCTTTTCTCTTTTAGTTTCTATATAAATTTATATATATATATAGTACTTCCTCCGTACATGAAAAATAGTCTCATTTGGCTATTTAGAATGTCCATAAGAAATTGTCTCATTCAGGGGCAGAGCCAAGAAATTGTATAAGAGAGGGCAAAGATGTCTCGACCGCAGTTAGCTAAGGATAGCATAACCCGGTTTATCGTGACTATGGAGGGATTATAAGAAGCGAGGATAGAAATTAGGGGAAATTAAGGTCAAGACATAAGGAGACACACAAATTATAATAATAAAGGAAATTACTTATATCAAAATATACTCGATCAAGGGGACTTGAGAGACTGTTCTTACAAGTTCGACTTATCAGAGTTTAGAAATTTAAAATAAGCGAGGCCTTATTAACGGCACAGCGGAAGCAAAAGAACGCGGTTCATGTGTGGAGACATGAACCTACGAGAGTTTTATTCTTATATAGCTACTAGTCTGCCCTCCACAGCACTTGCTTCACCCCTCCACGATCAACCTGCACATTTAGAAATATATGCAGGGCTGAGTACGAAGGTACTCAGTGAACACATTGACGAAAAATATATATATATACATTTAAAATATTGTCAAGCCATTATCACAGTAACACTCAGGGGTTTTATTGAAAAGGCCTGAGCTTACTTAAAATCATTTTTCGACTGCAGTCCATTTTCTTTCTGTATTTTGCCATATCTGATCATCTTGTGCCGCTGAGATGGTGTTCTCAAACGGTCACCTTACCTGCCCAACAGGTAAGAGATATCCTTGTGCCGGGAAGGTGGACACCTTCCACGGTCACCTTCTCTGTCGTCCGTTCACGGCTAGAGGTATCCCGTGTACACTAGTCCGAGCGGGGACACCACCCTCACCGGGACCCGAATTCGACTTATATATCATCATTCATAATTCACTTGGCCTTAGCCAACAGATAGGCATCATACACAAAACATTTATGACAAGACAATATCAAATCACGAACATGTGTTCGAGTTTTCATAAAATATAATTTATATTTTTAGTATAAGAAAGCTCACCTTGATTGTTTGGTTTCCTTACTTGAGATTCTCACTCCGATCTTACTTGCGGAGATAACCTTTCGGAAACAACACAATAGAAAGGTACTAATTTAGTTTTTACTAAAATTAATCTAATAGAGAATATCGAACTAAATCCTTG
>NW_025952505.1:0-4000 GCF_023119035.1 Salvia hispanica | reverse complement strand
TAGCTGAAGATGTAGAACCTATACTGGCTGAAGTTCATGATAGTGGTTTGCTGAAAGAAGCCAAGAATTTAACCAAAAGCCTTACACGAGCTTCTGAGGATCTGAGGTAGACTTTAGTCTTCAGTTTGGTTTTGAGATGAAGAAGAAATATTATATGTAAAATTACGCAAATACTTTATACATTGAACCATTGATAGTCCAATAGATGTTATTCTTTTTTTATACACCTTGAAGCTGTGTCCAGCTTTTGTTTTAATGAATCGAATCAAAAAGAAAATGATTGCACGTTTCCCTGCGTGTCATTTACTTAACCTAGTCTACAAATCTTTTTGACATAGGTATCCCATGACTTGAAACTATAAGTTGCTTCAAAATTCATGAGATTCTTGCCAAATAATTTATCCTTATAGATGATGTTTATGGCATTGAGGTTTTTCATCATCTGTTCTTTGAAAATCAGCTAATGATGCATAATATGTGGATTATGCAGAAAGGTCCAATCATCAATATTAACTCCAGAGAACACAGAACTAATTCAGAAGTCTATCTACACTCTCATTTTCACACTGAAGAACATTGAGGTATGTTTAACTAGATTCTGTCTTGGTCGCGATGCTTAGAACGTATTATTATTATCATTATACTTTTTGCAAAATTATTGTTTTATTTACCAGCAACCATGTGTGCAGAACATAAGCTCCGATATATTGGGATTTACCGGGGATGAAGCCACAAGAAAGAACTTGAAACTGCTAATTAACAGGAATTAGTCACTTCAAACAACCTTCGATGGTTATATTGGTATCCAAAGTACGAACGAGATTTTTAGATAATAATTTATATTTAATTAATTAAATTTAATGAACCTTTTAATTTTATTATTTAACTTATCTTATGATTATAAATATTCAGGGAAACGTATCTTTCAATATAAATATAAATAATCAATTGAAAATTCGGATAGTTATTCTAAAAAAATCTTTGATTTTAATCTTCAATCATCACGGTTAATCTTTTTATTATTGTCTACAACTTATTGAGATTATTGGATAACAAGATGATATTATCTTTATAGACTATGCTAAGTTAAATAATGGAATATTAAAAAGTTCATTAAGTTTAATAAAATTTAGATTATTATCCAAGATAAATGTAAAAAGTCTCTAAAATAAAAGATTGTACAAGGACCTAATGAAAGTTATGATAAAAGTATGAGGACCTACTAAAACGAAAAATCGTACGAGGACCTGATAAAAATATTGTGAAAAGTATAGGGACCTATTAAAACGAAAAAATTGTACAAGGACCTAATTAACATTTTAACTAAAGTATAAGGACCTAAGAATGTGTTTTGCCTATAAAAAAAATGTAAAAAATGTAGTAGTACATTAATATATCTCCGACCTTAATCCTTTGATCCGTTCTAACTAAATCTTAATAAGGATCAAGATGAAGATATTGTGATAATGTTATGTTATTGTTGACGATGAATAATCCATTTAAAGCTATGTTTGGTAGGGGTGATAACTCATTTAGGGATGGTTCTATCCATTTAAAGCTATGTTTGGTAGGGGTGATAACTCATCTAGGGATCCCTAGATGAGTTATCACCCCTACCAAACATAGCTTTAAATGGATTATCATCCCTAGAGAGTTATCACCCCTACCAAATATGTTGCATCCCATGTATATCATTTTCTCATGGAAATAACTGTTTCTTTGATTGGAGTCTTCTTATCAAGTATTGGTGGAGCCAGCTTATGTCCGAGCCCATATTGATCAATCGTAGCAACACTTTACCTTTGTCATGTAGCTGCTTTTGTTTAGCAAAAGGGTGACATGCCCAACTGAAGCCATATAATAAAGGCATTTGCCCCACCTCCTATTTTCTACTCTATGTACTATTACTAATTGTAAAATTTATTTTTTTTAATTTCTCACTAAATGTTCCTCTTCAAATTTTTAAATATTCTTTATAGATAAATGTGCCCCACTCCCTGCAAATTCATACAAAGTCCCTTTTCACTTTCAATAATTAGGCACTATATGGGATTGTTTATATTTGGAGATGATGATTTTGTTTCAGGAAAAGTTCCATCATGTTTAAGCAGCAACCCATGTTCATAGAGGCTGTGGAACAAGAGAGTGAGAGATGCACTTTTTCTGCTTTCTGTTCTGTCCTCTGACAGTAGACCACTTTCTTTGTTTGCACAGTAACAATATTATTTTTCACACCACATCATCTAATTTCGTACCTATATTATTTCTACCGAATGATATGATGCACGTGAGTTTAATCTACAAGAGGAAACAAACATCTTTTCTGAATTCTCACAATTATTTCTGTAAAGTATACATTTATGGTTCCAAATGTCTATTTTTGTCTACGAGAGCACCAAAATGCATTTGGAGCTAAACCAAATTAAGATTTTGGTGTATTTAGTGCAATAGCTTGCTTGGGTAATTGGGTTAGGTAAGAAAGTCTATTTTGGATTTTGTATGACATATTTAATTTTTCAAAACTATTTCCATGCAATATATTGACGATTCATAGAAAATTGGTAGATGGAACTAAGATTTGTGGCAATTGAGTGGGAATTTCGGTACCGGTTTGTATAATTGAATGTGGGTTCAGTAATTTCAACCGATGGTACAAGTAGATATTTTTCTTGAGTTTCAATTTGGCTGGGCATTTAATTTTAACACATAATAACTTATGGCATTTAAAGGAAAAAGATGCATGTAATGATGTATGTGAAGTAGAAGCAATAGCAATTGTTATCTTGCAAGAAATCTAAGTGACAGCTACTTGAGATGGGTTATGTATACCAAATATATTTCCAGCTTTTTGCATGTGAGTCTACTTCAGTTGTTCATTACAAAACAAATACAGCAGTATACTATCTATCAAACTGCCTCTTTTATCGGTTGCGGATGAATGATGATGACTCATCTCAATTTCATTGCAATACTTCATACATAATCATTCTTCTTCTAACTATTTACTCTAAAAAATAAAGAAAATAAACACATGTACATTTTATTTAAATCGAGGAATTATGATATACCTTTTCCCATTTTGAATATGCCAATAATTCAAGTTTTGAACCTTTTCCCATTTGAAGTCAATATAATGTTTATACTCCATAAGAGAGCATCTTATAAAAAATTTGATTTGCCTATGATATTTCTATGATATATTTTAATTTAAAAGCAAATATAGTATCATATTTATATATTACAACTATTATAATTATAGGGGAGTGATCAATTGCTAACTCATCATTTAATTGCTAACTACAACTAATTTAAGACCATAGGATTTTAGAAAACGTGTGGTCTACAATTTGCCACGTGTAATTTCGTTTTTATTAATAAAATAAAAAAAGATTAAAAAACGCCAAATTAGGGTTTTAAATGAAAATGTCAATATAGTGTTTCGGAAATATCAACACAATGCTTTGAGAATGTCAACACGATGCTTTAAGAATGTTAACCCATTGCTTATATTGACATTCTACGTGTATTATATTGACATATTTTATATAGTATGTTGACATTTCTGCTTTACGAAAAAATTGAAAAATTTTCGATTTTTTTTTCAAATTTTGACGTCGGAACATATGCATATATGATATCGTTGGAATCCTTATAAAATTATCTTTAATTTGATATATGTTATATGAATTTAAAGTTTTGGGATTTCTTTTAAAAGTTAGTTATAACTAAACATGTAGTTAATTGACATTAATACCCCTATTGATATTTTATGGAATTAATCATATGGCTTTTATTGACGTTTTTTATTGATCGTATTGATATTTCTTGGTTGATGATCTAGGCCCTTAATTTGAATATCTAATGGTTATTATTTAGTTGTAGTTAGCAATTAGGTATTGAGTTAGCAATATAACACTCCCCATTAATTATAAGACAAAAAGTTATGTATCGGAAATGTATTATTAGACAATACTATAATCTATTTATCGCATAGTATATA
>NW_025952504.1:0-2283 GCF_023119035.1 Salvia hispanica | reverse complement strand
TCTAGGAGGATGAGGGATCATGGTCATCATAAAGTGCATGAGTGGTTAATGGAGGAGGAAGTCTCAAGTAAATCAAGGGAGAGCTCAAACCCTCGACATTATGGTGGTGACACAAGACGAAGAAGCATCCCACCAAAGAAGATGTCATCCTAGCTATCATACGAAGGTTTCGTCGTGGTTGTCATCCAACTTCACTACTTCAAAGGGCTTGATTCAAAATAGGTGTGACAATAAAGAGCGTGTCAAGAATATGGTAGATTTTGTTACCGATGATGATGAAGAAGAGTCTTCCACGGCCGTACATGAAGAAGGCGCACACCCAACTTTTAATGATAGTGTGTCTAGCATAGTGGAAGCCGAAAAAGAGCGTGAGCCATTAAAAGCCCTTCAAGTCTTGAGCATGAAAATGAAGCCAATTGATATTGCAAAAGTAAATGAGCCTTTAAGGAATGATCAAGAGAGAGAAGAAAATATAGAGTGTGAGAAAAGACAAAAATTGGAGATGCAAAAGCCAAGAGAGAGTGGTGGGGGTGAGTGTCAATCAATGCTTTTAAGAGAGAAAAACCACAAGCATGTGAGAAAAAAAGGTTGCTTGTTAGACTCTAAGATCACCCATGGGAGGGCTCTAAATCACCTTATCCTTTTTGCCCTTGGTGAGAAGAGCGACACTTATTTCACTAACTCTTTCGATTTGTCTTTTATCTTTGATGACTTTGTGATGCAGAAATTGAAAGGTTTGGAATGTGAACCCCGAGTTGAGGAGGCACCGAGTAACTTCTTACCGGTAATGAACTCATGGACGCAAGGTCAAGTTGAATCACCTCTTTCCCAAGGTTCAAGTATTCTCACCTTAACTTGTGATAATGATTTAATGAAACAAGTGAATGTGATTTGTTTTCAAATGCCCATTTGTATTGATACTCTTATCACTTGTGGTTTGTTTGATATGTGGCATGAAAATCTAGAATCATTACTTGCTAAGTTTAGTCTTACAAGCTATGAGGATCCTTTCTTGTGTATCCCTAGCCCTTCTAAAAATGTCAATTCTTTTATGAAGACAATGTTAGGTATGTGGATTGGTAGAGTGGATGGATTTGGGACCAAGAGATACAAAGTGTTTGACGCATGTGTGTCTTGGCATGATAAGTTCTTTTATTGCATAAAAATCAAACTTTTCCATGGAGTTGGCATGTTTTATGGATCCTTTATCAAAGGTCTTACAACAAATGAGTTTGTTTTGGATTACCTTATAAAAGGATTGTTAGAGTTGTGTGTCTCCATACCATGTGCTTATACTTTGGACTTGTTAGAGTATGGAAAATATCTTGATGACACGCACAAATGTGTTAGGAGAAAACTTGTTGATAGTACCATTACTTGTGATATTGAGTTTACATGTGCATTATGGTTAGGGTGTAGATCTTATGCTCCTTACTTGATGCAAGTTTCATTGTTTGATCATAGCCTCCTAATCCCTAGTGGCCGAATTTTTCCAATATTGTTATTACTTTATGATCACAATGATGGTATGATTGATGAGACCATATATGCATTAGATATACTCCACATGGAGATTTGCAATCTTGGCTATATAGCTCTCTACACCCTTGGTAAGCCAAGTACATCTTCTAGACCTATGATACTTGATTTGGACTTACTTGGTTTTGTAGGTATGCTTGATCGGGATTTGAGGACAAATCCTTCAAAAGAAGGAGGGAATGGTGAATCCGGGTGTCCGAAAGACGAATCTAAGAACCGGATTTGTGGACAAATCCTTTCAAAAAGAAGGAGAGGATGATGTGAATCCGGGAAGTGCCAAACCAATAGAACAAACGAAGGCATCCAATGAACCACACCGGAGCTCCGTTTCAAACATCAATATACCTATCAAGATGGTGTCCAAATTCTCTTTTAAGAATATCATTGTCTTCGTCATCAAAAGAGCTTCGCGTGAGTACCTTACACGCCTTAATCGGAGCCCGGATGAGGAAGTTATGGCCATTTGACTAAAGTTGCGCAAAGCTGCCAAAAATGCCCGGCAACAGAGAAAACGCCCGGGCCGGGGGCGTTTTGCCCGAAAATGCCATTTTTCAAGCTTTTTAAGACTATTTTCCCTATTACTTTTGTTTTAGTATAAATACTCTTTTGTAGGGTTTTCATTCTCAGCTTTTGAATATTTGTAAGAGACAATTTCTCCATATTTGAGAGCTCACCTTCTTCATCTTTTGAAGACTTATCAAATTCCTTCGGGTTGCATTCGATCTTTTGCCGGGCTAAGGTTGG
>NW_025952503.1:0-10008 GCF_023119035.1 Salvia hispanica | reverse complement strand
CTTTATTGGTAGTAAAACTTATTTCATTAATTTTTTTTTAAAAAATATAATTTAAAAATCGTTCTAAATATTCGAAAAAATTTTTTCCTCATATTTATCATTAATGAAACATTGTTTCTTTTTAAAGGGGTTTTGACGGTTAATAAATATATAATATCTTTAATATTTTTTTGTGTCCTGAAGATAAACATATTTTTTTTGGGCTTTAGTTAAATTTAATCTTTTATTTATATTTATATTTTTTTCCTTTATTATGTTTTCTATTTAATTTATTAAGTATTAGTACTTGCCAAATGAAACTAGATGAGGGCATAAAAATTTAAAAACAAGAAGCTGTTTTCCCAAAAATAAAATTCATATGCCGTTATATTAGTGATGTACAAGCACCTAATTAAGTAGTGCACCATCCCTTTCTTACTTTTAATACCATTACAATGCATAAACATACTATTAGTGTATGTAATTGAGAAAACAGTTATACCATAAATGCATCTATTTTAATATCTTTAATATTAGTATGCAACATATTACTGACAGAGATGCAAACGTCATTTCTTTTTTTCTTACATCATTTTCATTATAAGAGATTTTTTAGTTTGTTTTATTTAAAAAAAGTCAATGGTGCTAAGTCGAAGCCTTTTGTGTCGGGGCGAGATATTTCGAAAAGTTCGTTATATTTTAAATTATTTTAGACATAAATATTTAAACATTTTAGGTAGCAAAGAAAAGTAACTACTCATGTATAGTACTTAGTTTTTTTTTTTTTAATTTTTAAGACAAGATTTCTTGATATGCTAGTAAAGTTTAAACAAGATTTTACTTTAATTTTACTAATGTTTTATAGATTAAGTTTCCAGCTTAGACTTGATTTTCAATTGTAAATAGCCAAATTAAAACTAATCTGGGGACTATCTTTAATTCATTAGACAAAGATGATTCGTCCGGGGCCTCCACACTCAGCCCGACATAAACGGGGGATTTCGACGAAAAAACAAGGAGGAGACTTTAACCCCCCGTCAAGGCCCATCCCCAAAGAACACTTGGCCAAAGGGAAGAAAAACGATTTTTTTTGAATCCATATCTTTGAAAAGATTTTTCCCCCCTCCGGCAACCCGCTCCCCAATATCTTTAATTCATTTTTCATTATTTTAATTCATATTTCACCAATAAAGTGTGTATCATTGGGGAATATTATTTATGATAATTAGATTTTTGGGGAACTTGGTTTCGCTTAGAAGTGGATAAGGGGGTGGGCCAGCGATGTTCGATGATAATAAAATTTTGATTTTAAAATTAAAAGTAAGCATCTTCAAGAATAAAAAAATTTTAAACTTTAACTTCATGAATTGAAGATAGAATAGTGAATTTGTGACAAGGCGTCAAGTTGGGGATATTAGTACAAAGATGAAACCCAGCACATGGATTGTTATACCAAATAGAGGAGTGGCATAACCTGAAATTCGTCAACTATAGATAAATAGGTCGACAAACTCCAAAATGTATTGTTATCAAATTTGGCGGTCATGGAAAATACATTTGGTCGGTTTCTGTTCCATTCATCGGAGACATCGAAACTTAAATCTATTATCCAAACCATCGTTCAAGTGCATTGCACCCAACTCTAAGATTCTCATGTGTATTAAATAGATGATTTTAAATACATTTTTGTATTTTATTCCATTTTTTCTTTTGAGCGTTGATTGTGTTCGTCAATCAGTGACTGTTGTCGCGAATATATGTTGTCTTTGATTCCCAATTAATAATTCGAGTTTGAATAATTGCACTCGATCGAACTTTTAATATTTATTACTTTTGGTTGGGAATCGATTCAAAAATAGAGAACTAAATTATAGAGAAAGTCAATCACACAACGCGGGAGTATGTGATTCTAGATACAGGGATGGAATCACGTATGCAACGGTGAAGATTTACGTTCATGGAGTTGTGTTGGACGAGGCTATAAAGCCTCGATTTCCACCGTTACGAATGTCAATCTGTCATGGTGTCTAGTAAGATACCTCCGTCTCGGTTAAGAGCTTTAGCTTTATCTTTTTTGGCTGTTCCATTTTAGAAATTTCAGTGAAATATTCTATAAATGGTATCGTGCTATCGCGCTCTGATTCCACTAACTTTTTTTTCACTCATATTTTATTGAAACTAATATAAAAGAGCACTCACATTCCACTATTTTTTTCACTAACTTTCTTTGTATTTTTTAAAATTCGCCAAATTCATTCGAGACACCTAAAATAGAACGGAGGGAGCAATATTTTGTGTAAAGTTATAATGAAATCGGTAACTAACCTGTACTTCATTGATTATGAATTCCAATTTAATTATTTGTCTAATTAAGCTAGCTATTTCCGAGTTTCACATAATTGGATAAACACAACCGTATTGAATTTGCTTTATTTATTTAAAAATTCACACAAAACAAAAACATATGGAAATAGTACATGTAAAACGTAGGAAAATGGAAAGAGAAAAATAAAGAAATTCCGTAAGCCGAAAAGCAAGATTAGTTATTTATGATATACTAATGGAAAATCAATTGGCTTTATATCTAGTAATACAACAACTTGATCGATTAAATGGATAGTTTTCCATTATCATGAGTACAATTATTATTTTTTTATTTTATGGAGTACTTTTCTTATCTTGCCTATTTTATCTTTCTCATATTTTATTATCTAAACTAAACACTAATTTCTTAATTTACTTGAGTTAGGAGAGAATAGCATTGCGTTCTCCAACCCCATTTTCACAAATTCGACCTGATTATAACATTTTGTAAATAAGTAGTAGTATTTCAAATTTCAATCTTTATATATTTGCCAAAATAAAGATTAGGTTTGGACCGGTGGTATGGATGAGATCATATATCCTACATTAACTTCTGTAAAGCTAGTACTGCCCAAAAGCAGTAATTCACTGAATATATTCAACATTCCCACCGTTGATATTTATCCTTTCTAGACCAACTTCCCAATCCCAACCATCAAAAGGTCAAAATTTGTACAAACATAAAAACTAGTATCAAATAAAATTACAAAGTTTTATCAAATTTTAATTTGCTTGCAACTTTAATATCAGTCGAAAATTCAGATCTGTTTGCAATTCTTCCCAACAAATTTTATTAACAAAATCGTGTATCTAGTATTACAGCTAGAAATTCACACATGAATTTATCATCGATAAGTCAAACCATAATGCCTATTATAATAATTTTTCGTATAACTTTTAAAATTTTAAAACAAGTTTGAACTAGATGAAAAATCAAATTATACAACAACAATCTACGTCACATCTCAAAATTTCTCATATACTACCTCCGTCTAACAATAAGTATCACATCTTACCATTTTCCGTCCTACAAAGAGACACATATCACTGTAGTATCATAAATGGTAAGTAGACTACATTCCATCAATCAATTCTACTAACATTTTATTATAAAACCAATATACTCTCCCGTCCAAGATAAGTGAGACAAACTTTTCAAGACGCTGATTTAAGGAAATGGGCTTTGTTAGAAAGTAGAAAGTAATAAAAGAATGAGAAAAAGAAGAGAACAAAAAGCGAAATGAGCCACTTATCTTGACAATCCCAAAAAAATATTAGCGCTTATCTTAACAAAGTATATAAATGGGCCATAATTTATTAACTTATTTAACTCACTTTTTTTTATATTTTTCAAAACTCGTGTCCACACGTGACACTTGATGTGGGACAGAGGTATTAATCTTCTATTGCACCATAATTAATCCCACGAACTTTCTCTCACCACCCCCCCTCCCCCAACACACCCCCACCCACCCACCCCACCCACCCCCCAAACCTGGCTATAAATAGCAAAGCAATCCCACATCAAATCTATTAAAATTCAACACACTCACCTCCTCACCTCATTACCTCACCAAAGCAAACAATCTCTCCCATTCCTAAAAACAGCAATGGTAGTCCATTCCAAACCCGCAATCGAACAGCTATCCAATGCCAACACCTGCGCCGCATTGCTCCCCGGCATCCCCCTCATCGACCTCTCCAAACCCGACCCCAAATCCCACCTCGTCCGCGCCTGCCAGGACTTCGGCTTCTTCAAAGTCACCAACCACGGCGTCCCCGCCCCTCATCCGCGCCCTCGAGTCCGAAGCCCTCCGCTTCTTCTCCCTCCCCCACTCCGTCAAGTCCCAGGCCGGCCCCCCCGACCCCTTCGGCTACGGCGACAAAAAAATCGGCCCCAACGGCGACGTCGGCTGGCTCGAATACCTCCTCCTCACCACCAACTCCCACTCCGATTACCACAAATTCTCCTCCATCTTCGGCCACGCCGCCGACAATTTCCGGTATATTTTTTAATCTGTTCATAGCAAACAGTCTCATTTTTCCATTCCAGCCCGTCTGTTTTCTTAACTAATTTTTTCTGCTCTAATCTGTCCATAAAAAACAGTCTCATTTTTCCATTCATTCAGTCTGTTTGCTTAACTAATTTTTTCTGTCCAAAAAAAACAGTTTCATTTTTCCATTTCAGTCGGTCTGTTTGCTTAACTAATTTTTTCTGCTTTCGTCTGTCCATAAAAAACAGTCTCATTTTTCTATTTCAATCAGTCTGTCTGCTTAACTAATGTTTAACTAATTTTTTCTGCGTCCGCCACTGCTGCAGGTGTCTGGTGAACGAGTACATCGCGGCGGTGAAGAAGATGGCGTGCGAGATTCTGGAAATGCTGGCGGAGGGGCTGAGGATTGACGACAGAGAAGCCTTCAGCAAGCTGCTGATGGATGAGCAGAGCGACTCTGTTTTTCGGGTTAATCACTACCCTCCGTGCCCGGACTTCCCCGAATCCAACGGTCGTAATCTGATTGGATTCGGGGAGCATACGGACCCGCAGATCATCTCCGTTTTGCGATCGAACAACATCTCCGGCCTGCAAATCTCGCTCAAGGACGGCCGGTGGATTCCGGTGCCGGCCGACCAGAGCTCCTTCTTCATTAATGTGGGCGACTCATTGCAGGTACAACTAACTAAATTCACGCACCTAATCAAATATTCGCTCTGTTTGTTTTTAATTAATGTGGCTGGTTTCTTTCTTCTTTTTCTCTCTAATTTGGCTCTTTGACTAAAAATCTTTTTTCAAAACGGAATTTGAATTGGTCAACCACGAGATGAAGAGGCGTGTCTGAATACGTGTACACGTGGCACAGTCACGCAGCCACGTGACTGTACCTTGCTAGAATTTCACATTAATTAAATATTATTATTAACTTTTTAGCTAATGATGCGAGGCTTCCGAGGTTTGACTAATTACCAACATCTTCATGCACACGTTTCTCAATGAAATTATTTCACATTTTTTCTAAAAATTATTAGTCACTCATCTTCTTAATAAAAAAAGTTATTTTCTACTTTTCCTCTAAATACTTGTATTTTGATATTTTAGTAAACTATATTTATTCACCAACTTTTTTCATTAAACATACTCCTTCCGTTCAATAAATATGAAACGTTTGTTTTTCGGCACATGATTTTATGTAGTGTTGTTTTGTAAGTTAAAGAAGAAAGAGTAAAGTAAGAGAGAGGAAAAAGTAGAGATAAAATTATTTATATTTTAAGAAACGTTTAATTTTTATTGGGACAACATGAAAAGAAAAACGTTTCATTTCTAGTGGGACAGAGGGAGTATTTCTATATTCCATAAATAACATTGTCTTTATGGCGTGAATCACATCAAGCACCTTTTTATCAAAATTCGTACTAAATTGATAGATTCCTCCACATGGAAGGGGGGGGAAATATAGAAAACAAAAAAAAAATATTTTGCACCGTCCATTATTTATTTATTTATGATGTGTATGGGTGCAGGTGATGACTAACGGGAGATTTAAGAGCGTAAAGCACAGAGTGGTGGCCAACGGTTCAAAATCGAGGCTATCAATGATTTATTTCGGAGGACCACCATTGAGTAAAACGATTGCTCCATTAGCATCACTGATGCAGGATGAAGAAGACAGCTTGTATAAGGAATTTACATGGTTTGAATACAAGAAATCAGCTTATAAGTCCAAATTGGCCGATAATAGGTTAGGCCTCTTTGAGAAGATTGCAGCCTCATAATCTCGACTAAACTATAATAGTAGTTCAATGTAGTCGTCTCTCGTGCTTCGTTTTGCCAGGACTGGCGCGACGAAATACGAGGGTTATATGTAATAGGATTAGGCCAGAATGACGAAACTTGTAATTTTTTCGTTTTGGTTTTTATACATCGTGTAAATGTTCTTGTCAATTAATACAAGGATTGAATTATTAGTACATGAGTAGTTCAAAACTTGCTTGTCCCCCACAAGAAATGACATGGGTGGAGCCTAGGTACGTTTAATATAGACATTAAATACTAAGGAGGACAATTTTCTACTTTCAATATTTTACTATGATGATTGAGTGCAAGAAATCTATTCTTTAAATGGAATTTAATTTATTTTTTATATGATATTTGCACGCATTAAATTGAGGGTACCTTTTGCTTTGAAAATAATGAGTCAAACCAATGGGCAATGGGCGACTAAACCATAATTTTAAGTTTATGCATATGGATGTCCTAATTTAGTACCGTGCATTATTTAGTGGTCCCTCATACTAATTACTCCACAATTATGTTATACATTTAATTTAAACATCCATAATTATGTTATACATTTAATTTAAACATTCACATGTTATACTGCATTTTATCTCTATTTTATTCCATCTCATTTACTTTATTCTCTTCAATTAACATACAAAATAAAATTGCATAAAATATAATACTGTCCAAGAAATTGGTCATTTTCCTTGAAACGGAGAATACTGTATTCATATCTATCCTATACTTAGTGAAATTATCTTGCGTATGATAGTCTTTAATGTAACTTTAATTCTATTAGCATTCTTAATTTGCTAGTACTACATTTTTTATAAGTAAACTCTATTTTAATCATTGCTATGGTTAAAAGAGGGAACTTCAAAAAATGGTTCATGGACTATGGGTTTATCTCGTCCATAGTTCTTGGACATTAAAAATATCGCCAATAGTCCTTGGACTAAGGATTTATCTCAAAATTGATCCTTTTGGCTTTTTTGGTACGAAAATGCCCTTTTGAGTTTGGGCAATTTGGTCTTTTTACACTTTTAACATTTTAAATCTGATATTATTTTAGTTATGTACTCCACTGAAAATTTGATATTATTTTAAAATTATCATTCTTCTTCCATTTTGTCATCCTTCACTTTGTTTTTTTATTTCAATATTAGATTTAATTTTATAAATTTAAATTTTAAAAAAAAATTTGATTTTTAAATATCAATAAATTTTATTAATTAAAACTATTAATTTATGGACACTATAAATATTGATTAAAACTATTAAATGTTGTTAGTATTTAATATAATATTTAGCTAAATTGAAGAAGTACAGAAAAACAATATTAATCATGATGGAAAAATAAGAGCTATTCTATTTAGCCTTCGTTCGGTTGTTATAATTGCTTGTGATTGAATATTATGAAGTTGACTAAAAATTTGATCCTACTAAAAATTTTATATAGGAGTATTTTTGTTGAAATTTTCAAGTAAATTTTGATTGTTTTCAAATTAATAAACGAAAATTATATTAGCCTTACATTATTCATTAGATGCATATTTATTTCAGAATAAATCGTTTTATATGATCTATTTATGATTAAAGCTATTAAATATTGATTAAAACTAAGGCGTTGTCATACCATATTGATTAAATATTATACACTATCAAATATTGAATATGACTATTAATTTTTGTTATTTAATAATTTTTATAATTAAAAAAATTTATTGATATTTACAAATTGAAATTTAAAATTTTGTAAAGTTAAATATAATATTGAAATAAAGAAACAAAGTGAAGGATGAAAAAAAGGAAGAAGAATGATAATTTTGAAATATATCAAATTTAGTACTTAACTTAAATAATATCATATTTAAAATGTTAAAAGTGTAGAATGAACAAATTGCCCAAACCCCCCAAAATCCTTCAAAAGGGTATTTTTGTACCAAAAAAAGTCAAAAAGACCAATTTCGAGATAAATCCTTAGTCCAAGGACTACTAACGATATTTTTAAAGTCCAGGGACTATGGGCGAGATAAACCCATAATCCATGGACCATTTTTATAGTTCACTCTATATTTTAAGATGATACTATAAAATCATAAGTTCAAACCACAATTTTGTTAATGTTTTTTTATCGTATATACAATGCATTTGTTTAACTTGGAACTTTGATTTTAGTACTATTTCTAGAAAAAAAAAGTGAAAGTGTATTTTAATTTAATATTTAAAAGTTATACTTATTACTTCATTTTTTATTTTACTTTCATTTTACTTTTATCCTTATCATAAAAAATATTAGATTCACATTAAAAAAATATAGAAGATAAATAATTTTTAGAGAGGAACAAACCACTTGCTATATGGATCAGCAAAAATTACACTATTATTAAATGAAATAACAAATCTTCAACGAAATTTTGTATAAACAATCAAAAATATTCAAAAATATTTAGGGTGAGAATTTTAAGTGCGTTGATTAGGTGCAAATGTATGATAGAATTTGAAATTATGCAGATTCCATATTTCAAAATTATATTGTAGCGTCATAAGTTCGAATTATAAATTTGATATTTCTTTATAGATACAATGTATTCTTTAACTTGAAAGTTTGGAAGTTATGTAGTAATCAAAATGATATCGTAACACCAAAGTTGAACCCATAAATTTGACTTAGTTCTTTTTCGTAGATACAATGCATTTCAACATATGATTATAGAGACTATATATTTTAAGATGATATCGTAACGTCATAAGTTCAAATTACAACTTTGATATTGTTTTCTTATAATTGATACAAAGCATTTCTTTAACTTAGAATTTTGAGTTTTAGAAGTATTCCTAAAATATATGTGAAAGTGTATTTTAATTTAATCTGAGAGTTTTATTATTTTTTATTTTTTTTAATTTACTTTAACACTGATCATTAAAATTTATTAGATTCGCATTTAAATAGTATAGAAGTTGATTAACTTTTTGGGATGATCAAACCACTTGTTATGGACGGATTAATTATACTATTATTATTATAAGATAAAACAAATCTTTGAAGAAATTTTATGCACGTTAAATAGGTGTAATAGAGTGATAGATATCTAATTTTGAAGATTACATATTTTATGATTATGTTGTAGCTAGTGTTAGAAGTTCGAACTATGAATTTGATATGGTTTTTATATTATAGATACAATGCATTTTATTAATATGAAATTTCGGAAGTTACATATTTAAAATGATATCGTAACACCATAGATTTCATTTTGTTTTTTCTCATAGAGATACAATGCATTTCTTCAACTTAGAATTATGTAGTTATGAAATTTTGTTTTTTTTTTCTTTTATTTTTATCATAAATACAATGCATTTCTTCAAAAAATGAAGGAACAACTATAACTTTTGAATCAAAATTCAAGAATGATAACAATACTACCTACATAATGCATGCAAAAATTAGGAAAGAGTAATTAATTTTATAATCAGTTAATTTTTACATTGCTTCTATATTTAGCATAAAAAATTAGTATTATTAGATTATTTTAAGACAATATTGTAATATCATAAGCTCAAATCAAAAATTTATCTTTTTCATAGATTCAATACATTTCTTTTTGTGAGTAAAGAGATTTGTGATGCCTCAATTTCGCTATGTACGCAAGCGAGACTGAAACACGAAATATTTTTTATAAATGTTCAATGATATTTGGAGTGGGAATTTAAATTGAACTTTTGAAAACATGATTGGCACTAGTGCGTTAATTAGGTAAAAATGTGTGATCGAACTTGAAATTATGGAGAATATATATATTTCAAAATTATATTGTAGCGTCATAAGTTTGAACTATGAATTTGATATTGTTTTTGTTATGTATTGTCTAATTGAATTACTGATTCA
>NW_025952502.1:0-1000 GCF_023119035.1 Salvia hispanica | reverse complement strand
TCAACTGTCACAAAAGACGTCTTTTGGTAATGATCAAAACAACGTTGTTTTATTGCTGTTATGAGCATGACTGAAAGACATCATTTTTATGTAGGGATGAGAAAGACATGAAATTTCGTGATTTAATATACATGTCGTTATCGAATCATACGAGACATACCAGAATTTGACAGACTTGAATCCTCACCACCTTTCAATTTCTAAGCGATGATGGCTTTGTGTTATGTTATAGATATGGATATGATGAAGGAGAAGTTTGCAAAGTTGCTTCTAGGCGAGGACATGTCGGGAAGAGGGAACGGAGTTTCTTCGGCTTTGGCATTGTCAAATGCAATCACAAACTTAGCAGGTGAATTAAAATGATCAAGATTTGATTTTTATCCATCTTGTTGATCATCTCTTTGATTGGACTATGGGGAAATGCAGCTTCTGCGTATGGAGAAATGAAGAAATTGGAACCGATGGCGCCCGACACCAAAGTGAAGTGGAAGAAGGAGATAGATTGGCTTCTCTCTGTCACTGATTCCATCGTTGAGTTCGTTGCTGTCACACAAACCAAGGATGATGGAACCACCTTTGAGGTTCTCTGTCAGCTTCTGCCTCTGCTTATTAGCCCTTCTCTGTTTCTTGAATCCGATAATGATGATGCACTCTTTCGCAGGTGATGGCGACGAGGCAGAGAAACGACCTGCACGTGAACATTCCTGCGCTGCGCAAGCTTGACACGATGCTTCTTGTTAAGGCCGCATCTTCCCTTCTTCCTCTTTTCATTTCAAAGACATGGTTTTTGACTGGTTTTGGATGGGTAGGACTGTCTGGACAACTTCAAGGAGCCGCACGAGTTTTACTACGGATCAAAGGATGGCAACAAGGGCGAAAAGACCCAGAGAAGCGACGACAAATGGTGGATTCCTGTGCCTAAGGTGCCCCCGAACGGGCTGTCCGATCACAACAGAAAATGGCTGCAGCATCAGAAGGATTCAGTGAACCAAGTGCTGAA
>NW_025952501.1:0-80000 GCF_023119035.1 Salvia hispanica | reverse complement strand
CGAAAAGATAACAGAAAAATCTACGCTACTAGACGAAGCCAAACAGAAACAGAACATAACACTTGAAATTCATGCACAAATCTATCTCCCCTGCTCAGATCCAAAACTCGGATGCTAAATCCACTCCGGATCCAAGCATCCGACACAAAACTCCAACCAAAAACAGCTCCATAACAACAGATTTGGATTCTCCACAGATCAACAACAACAAATACAGATCAACAATCAAACTCCCAGATCAAACACCATGTCGACAGAGAAAATAGCTCAACATAAATCAACTCCAAAACAGAGGAAATGAAACCAACAGAAATGCATAGGAAATTGAGCAACATCAACAGCAGATTCGACTCCCGAAAGTGAAGTTCGAAACAAGAAACAACAAACTGGAATTAAAACGATTGTATCCTCGCCCTCACGCGGACGGTGTTACGTCGGAACTACTGAACTCAAAAAAAACGACCCCCTTAACCATCCCGAATTCCCATTCCAAGTGTGTGTGTGTGAGCTAAGTGTGAGCAAAATATTCTCTTCTTCTCTTTTTCGTGCTGCATACTCCTCCATTTATGGGCGTTGAGGTGGGGCCCAGCGAGGTATAGATAGACCTTGTTGCCCTCAGCTATTAACTCCCTTCCTCTAGCCTTCTTTTCGTTCAGTTTTGATCAATTTCTGCTTTGTTCCTCGCTAGACTGTTTCCTCCAGTATCTCCTGGATCTAGCGCTTTATCACACACCTGGCTTAATCAAACATGTTAGACCCAGCAGAAATGTGATGCTTTTCACTATATAACCAATACATGAAATTAGCCTTATCAGTATCCACGGATACTCGTATTCCCACCCTAACCGCTAGGGATCAATTTTCCACATATAAAAATTCCATTTCTCTTCCTAATTCTTCACTCCCTTTGCATACTGGTACGCTCGGATTTTGCACTGTTTTAAGGTCATTATTTGGTCTGTTTTTCATGTCAAAGTTGCATTACATGTTCATTATTCGCATATTTTATCAATTTTGGTATTTTGACGTGTTTTGTGAGAAATGTGCAAAATAGAGCTAAAAAGGGGCATAAAAACGACAAAGTTTGGAAGCTGGAAGTGAAGCGCAACCCGCCGGACCCAACGCGGCGGTTGCCGCAACCTGTCCAGAGTGTTTTGGAGCTGTCCGGCGGCTAGCCACAAAAACGTGGCGCACGACAGTTGTATTCAAACTCAATTTTTCAGCGATCCTGAAGTCTGATCAGAGCGTTCTACATTTCATTCTCTTCGTCTTTGAAAGAGCTTCGTGTTGGTACCAAGATCATCTCAATCGGAGTTCTATGGAGAAAGGTATGGCCGTTCTACCAAAGTCGCGCAAAGCTGTCAAATACAGAATTCTAGGCGGAAATTTAAAGAAGGAAAGAAACATTATCTTGTGAAACCAAATCTTTTCCTTCTACTATGGGACACGAAAATTCCATCTTTACTATTATTGGAGGAAACTTTTTACCAAATTTAAATCCTTTTCAAGCCTATATATACCCCATAACTTAATTCATAGAATTCATCCTTCTATAGCCCCCAAAAAGGGGAGCTTTCATAGCTCCTCCTCCAACCCTAATCTTTCATCTATATCTTCTTTTTGCCAATTAATTCCATAGCATAAATTTGAGAGTTCTTCATTGTGCAAGGGGTTGGAGAAAGAAGCAAGAGATCATCAAAGAACTACAATGATTCAACCTTTGGGTTTTATTTGCTTTAGCACTTATGTTTATTTTGTCTTCACTTCAATCTATGTTTTTAGCTTATTCAATTATGTTTAACTAAATTCATAGGATTCCTTGAATGTGTTAGTAACTTTTATTGGTTTATACAATTCCTTTTCTATTTATTATCCGTTTTGTTTTTACTTTGTTTCTTCCCTAAGTTAATCTTGACGCTTCATGATTGAGTGACACAATCGTGTATGATCTAATATAACTTGCTACATAATCGTGAGAGGAGGTTGGCGAGTTAGGTCCACTTAGTAAACACTACAATTAACTTCTCTTAAAACGGCACTGTTAATTGAGAGTGAGGACTTTTAATGTTAGTAACCAACGTTTGCATCGCATGAGCATAAGCTAGGTGACTCATCCTATCAAAGTATTAACTTTGTGATTTAATTGCATTTAGTTGTGATTTAATTGCATTTAGTTGTTTACTTGCTTTTAATTGTTTTTACTTTCAAAAATCCAAAAATTCTCTTGTTTCTCTAGATAGTATTCGACGCTTAGTACATAATAGCCAGTTGTAATTATATTCCTCATGTTCGATATCTCGGTACTGACCTTTAGCTATACTAGATCTACTCTGTATACTTGCAGGTATTTTTAGTGCTAATAAAAAGTGCATCACATACAACTCTCCTAAATTCATAATCCCGAATGATCAATAATTTGGTCAACGATTAATCTGACGAGATTTTATCTGCAGAGGAGGAACGGAGTAGGAACCCGTACGAGAGATAATGGGGGGAACTTGCAGAGATGATAAGATGGTGCATATGAAATAGGGCAGCAACCAACAGCACCGCTGATACCACGAGTTTCAAATGCGTATGTGCGCTAAGAACGTGAGAATACTGTCTCACACATCGCGAATGATTAGTATGCAACGGGTCACGTGCAATTGTATATCATCATCGGTTCGTATGCGCATATCATTGTTGTGCATAACTGAAACATTAATGACACTAGTGTTAACCCACGTGCGATGCACGGATGAATATTTTTTCATCGTACGATTTAAAATTGTTAATTGATTAATTAAAATAAGAAATAATATAACTATATAAGATTTTAAAATATAAAAATATACTATATTATAACAAATCAATAATTATAAACTCCTCAAGAGTATACGATTTTAAAATATAAATTCGTTTTTACACCTAAAGACATAAAATTAAACATATTCGAAATGGAATCAAGGCAAACACGATTATTTGGACAACGATGAAAAGAGTATATCAAGTGTTGACACTTTTGAAAAATATGTTTAAACCAATCCTTTATATCTCTACTAAAAAAATGTAAATCACACTTTTAACAAAATAATGAATCGATAACTCATAATAATGAATCGATAACTCAATGTTTTTTATAGACACAATAGTAGGACATGAGAGATCATGGAATTAAAATATTATAAATTATAAAATTAAGAATTATAAAATTAAGACATGGAGGTTACAAAAATTGTTTAATGCACAAAATCCTATTTAAATATCTAAATTCTTACGGGTTGCTTATAAATATTCATATTCATGATCATGTATTAGTTATTTCACTATTTGGATATTGCTTCCTAGAGAAATAAATTCTCATCATTAGAGAAATAAATTGCCCTCACCATAATCATCCAAATATATATATGATTATGATTATAATCAATTATCTAATTTAATAGTTTTTGTTTATTGCATTTATATCCTTTGCACAAAATAGTTATTCAAAACAATTCAAAACTCGCCTTTTATATATGTACATGAATTTATTAATTCATCATAAGTGATCAAATATTATTTTTTGTGACACCACTTAATATAATTATAGCGCCAGTGAAAATATAAATATACAAAAATAATAAAATGTAAAGATGAAGATAAATATTATGTATGTTTCGAGTTAAGGATATTACAATTCCTCCCTCTCCAAGAATTGTATAAGAAATATTGGAATAAAATTCTTAAACCATATATACATGCGGTACTCTAACTATTGCAATCAAAGAAAAAAAAACAACAATAAATGAAATGGAAATGAAAAATTATAAAATAAACTGAACTATTAAGTCTAGTCGAGAAAAATCATCTTCCCGCAAGACAAATTACAGCACGGTTAGTGTCAGCGGCGTATGCAGCTTGGGGGTACAACTGTACCCCCAAAATAAGGGTTATTATTGTAGTATTTATACTGCAACTACAAAGAAGCTGAGTGCTCTGGTGGTTGTCGAAGCACTTCTGCATTTGATTCCCTCGGGTTCGATTCCCCATCATGGCATTTGGCGTAGTTTTATATTTTTATGTTTTGTTTAAGTACTTTAGTTTTAGTTTTTTTTTGTTTTGTTTAATATTTTTATGTTTTGTTTAAGTACTTTAGTTTTAGTTTTTTTTTTGTTTTGTTTAAGTACTTTGTTTTATGTTTGCAGGTTTTAGGTTGGTTTTGCACGTATTAGGTAGTATTATAGTACTATTATTTTTTATTATCTCATTTACATTTTAAATAGTACGACTTTGTTTTTTTTTTTTTCTATTTTTAATTTTAGATACCGGTAGTTTCATTTTATTTTATTTATAATTAAATTATTTTTTCTTTAGTATGAATTCAGAAACTCAATTAGTTATACTTTTTATTCTTTTGTTCTATGATTATATTAACTGTTTTTTATGTGATAGGACTCTAAGTTTAATTATGTTGTAAAATGACTATAAATTGAATATTATTGTAAGATGTTATTTTAAATATTATTTTATTTTTAACATGTTATATTCTATCTTTTTCATATGTCATATTTTTCTTTTTAGTTTGTCCTATAAAAATGTTACATTTCTTAAGTTCTCTTTCATATTAATATAAATATACTATTTTCTCTCTCCACTTAACACATAAAATAACATCTCCTAAAATTTTGTATCATTATTCAAGTGTGCCATTTATTATCGGACGTCCGAAGGGAGTATTTTACATAAAATTCGCACCCCAGTCCAAAAAGTCTGGATACGCCACTGGTTAGTGTTCTCGGATTGACATATCATCCCTAAAGATGAAACGACTTTCTTCAACGTATATTGCATCTCAAATCCGCTAGGCACGATAAACTTGATGGGGCTCTAAAAATTGAGCAATACAATGTTCCTAAAATGTACAATAAAATATTGAGAGCTTGAAAGAGAATAGAGAATACTTTTGTTGGTGTGTAATTCATCCACAACTCAATGCTTTTTATAGGCATAATAATAGGATATGAGAGGTCATGGAATTAAAACATTATAGATTATAAAATTAAGACATGCATGTTACAAAATTTGTTTAATGCTCAAAATCCTATTTAAATATCTAAATTCATGAGAGTTGCTTATATATATTCAATTCATGGGCATGTATTAGTTATTTCACTATTTGGACGTTACTTATTAGAGAAATAAATTCTCATCATTAGAGAAATAAATTTCCCTCACCATAACGGTCCCAGTCAGGGGCGGAGGGAGGGTGGGGCCAGGAGGGGCCATGGTCCTCCCACTAATTTTTTAAAAAACCTAGGAGTATTTTAGTAATTTCACATTAATTATAATTTATAATATATATAAAAGATAGATTTCAGCAAAATTATACTCCCTCCGTCTATGCATAGGAGTCCCGTTTTTCTATTTTAGTCCGTCTGCGATGAATAGGAGTCCCGGTTCACTTTTACCTGTAATAGGGTCTCACCTTCCACTAACTCATTCCTCTCACATTTCATTCAAAACTAATATATACAAGTAAGACCCTTATTCCACTAACTTTTTTCCACCCACTTTTCTTAACATTTCTTAAAACTCGTATTGCCCATAAATGAGACTCCTAATGGCGGACGGGGGGAGTACTCCATAAATCGTTTCCTCTTAATTAGTTTTCTCCTTCTGCCGTCGTTCTACTCCTTCTGCAGTGTAATCTGAAATCTAGTTATATAAAACTAGGTATATTTTAAAACTCAATTATGATTCAATTGATTTTTCTACATATGTTGTTTTTTTGTTTGGCTGCAATAGTTATGTAAATTGAGACCTAAATAATCATATTCAAGCTCTAAACTGGTACACATAAAATTCAAATGGGAAGAAAAAAGATAGCTAATGTAATTCAATGACTACGGCGGTTCTGTGTTGGCATTCTTTAACCCTTATTCTTAATTTGATGTGTATGTAAAGTTTTACACTATCTGATTTGTGACAGCAACATTTTAGATCTGAGCATATTGTATATTTTGTCTACTCTTTATTCTTTTAGTTGTGAAGCATAAGATGAACTTTATCCTTTTTTGTGTATGATTTATATTTTGCAAACATAATCAATGTTGACTATTTTTGTAGGTATATGATCGTTATTTCAAAAAACTTTCTTCCGTTGATTCTTCATCAGTTGAATGATTGTTTAGTTCCTTATATGGAAAATGATGTGTTTGTTAAAGTTACCAATGAAACTATTATGCAGCAATTTCAGAAGATGAAGAATAGAAGACAAATGTTATGATGTGATTGCATTTAACTTTACATTTTGAACATTATAATTTAATTTAAGTAATTTTGTTTAAGTTTAATTTTGAACCCCCCATGATGAAATTTCTGACTCCGCCACTGGTCCCAATATATATGATTATGATTATAATCAATTATCTAATTTAATAATTTTAGTTAATTATATTTACATCCTTTGCACAAAATAGTTATTCAAAACAATCCAAAACTCGCCTTTTATATATGTACTAGTATCACACCTGTATGTTGCACGATCCATTCAATTTTCCTTGTATTTATTTTACACCGTGAAATAATTATCGAAATGATAAACATACCATCATACAAATCTAAAAGCATAATATATATACTAAAAAATCATTACATCAATATATAAAATCAAATTTTAAAATCAAACAAATTTGTAAAAATATAATTTCTTAGTAAATTTGGCAAAAATTTCTCAATAAATTAAAATGACCAACTGATTGGAATCAATAAAAAAGTTTATACTACTAATTAAGAATTAATCTACATCGATCTTCTCTTCTATTCCAATATGCATTCAACTTACCTCTAATCTCTCCCAACCTTTTTTATCTGCTTGTCTCTATCTCCAATAGCCTCCTTTTCCGTTCATCATCTCCATCATTTTCATCACCCTATGCCGATGTCATCTTCTCCATCGTGTCTGATTGCCTCCAGCTATATAAGAACTTCAAACAAAAAATAACAAAACTCGTCTTTTATAACCCTACCATTTTGTCATGGAACACCCACCAATGATAATTGATTTGTCATCGGGCTTGGTCATCTCAAAATCGCATACTTATCTCACTTTGATGACCGATGGAGTATTGCTAGGCTATAAAATTCATTAAGGAATGTGATATTCATATGGAAAACAATATCTTGTTAGAAAAAATCCAACAATGGAAAAGGAAAAGCCAATAAAAAAGTGAGTAAGAAGGTAGCAAATTAGACATATTTCTCTTCCTTGATAAGCCATTGAGTTGATTAGGGCTTGTTGTCGCTGCTAACTTTCTCTTCCTTGAAGTTGAAGTCTCGTCCATCGAACTCGTATTGTCATCATGAGTTGGAGAGCGGGAGAGATTACCATCAGCGTGAACATATTTTCCAAACAGCATGATTGGTGTCATTCTTGCTTCAATCTGCTATAGATATGATTGATTATTTCTTCACACCGTAGGAATATATTAAGATGAATTGTGTTGATGAAAGGTATTTGCAAATTGAGATTAATTGGATATATATAGGCGAGTTTCAAATTAGGCTAATGAACTTATTTGGATTTCACTAATAATTAGTTACGTTACAAAGTCTTGATCAGAATTAAATTAGATTAAATAAATTTTTATGAATGGAATTATTGTGTAACGGCTTATACATTGATACATACTATAATTTGTACAATAATTATAATAAATTCACTTAATTTAAATTAGTGCCTAAAACCATACAACCTCCCATTACTAACGGCAAAGTTGTCAAACTATGACTATAAAATCATAACTTTGCATTTGATTGATAAGAAATTAATTATTAAACCATACAAATTCAGTTTTATTATAATTAATTATTTCATAAATATTCAAATTGGTCCATAATTTATAAATATTTTAAAATAAGGACAAAATTACAAATATTTCAAAAGACGGTCAAAACTCATCTTTTATATATGTATAGATAGATGATATGTATTGATATGATTGAGTATTTCCAACGGCACGCGGACACAACAAATTGCTAACCATGAGTATGTGGGTTTACATACTTGATACCACGAATTTTGACAGAAATAAAATACATTCAATTCATGCAAAATTTTAGAATTTACAATTAAACTAAAAAATTAAACACAACTTTTAATTATAAAAAAAATATACGAGTAAATTTTTTAAATCTAGTGGACTAGAGGCCATAATTGGTCTATATTTTTTTCAATCGTTTGAAATTCTAAAATTTTAGTTTGAGTATAAATTAAGAACTTTTGAAAAGATGTAAAATTGCTTATTTAAGAAGAAGAAAGAAAAAAAAATGGATAAAGTGGGAAAAAGGAAGAAAAAAGCTAGTAGAACTAGTGTTAGTGATTGTGTAGTCCATATTTCAAAATGGAAAGTTTTTATTTTTAAGAACGGAGAATATATTTTTAGTCCATGTTTTTATAATTGTTATTAATGATTTAAAACCCTACGATATTCTTTCGATAAGTCATGAGGATAAATAAAAAAAATATTATTTTATAAATAAAGAACATAGTTTTAAATTAATTTACTTATATTATTAAATATATTCACACATTTGATATTATCAAATTCTATAAATATTTGTTCTCTTGATTATATAAATATTTATTTATTGAAATTTAAACATTTTCAAAATAATAACTCTAGAAAACGTATATATTTCATAAATAGATTTTTGAGAATAATAATAATTCCAACGATATACATGTATGATTAGGCCTGCTTATTACCGACTGATTCTGTTTTCGAACCGGAACCGATGTGTAGTTTTAATCTGAATTTATTTATAATTTTAAATAGTTTAGTACTAAAAAAATAATAATCCAGCATCTAGAAATATAACAAATAATACCTAAAAAGCCAAATAAATACACAAAAAATACTAACCAGTAATATCATAATATTCATATGATAAGAGTAAATTTTTTCTAAGTGTAGTAGGTCGGACTAATTTATATTAGCATTTTTTTTATAAAAATACGAGTTCTAAACTTTAGCAATTTTTTTAAAAATGAGTTTTAAAATGAATTCCATTTTCTCTTTTTTTTTTTGGGCTAAACAAGTATTTAATGGATTTCCAATACTAATTGATCTTGTTGTGACTTTTTGGTTTGTAACGAACAAATACTAAATTATTCACAAACAGTTAAAATCGTATATTAAATGAATTGTTACATAAATTGTTATAAAGTTAAATTTCTATCATATGAAATGATATTGTATTTATATAAGTTCTTTTGAAATTATAAACAAACTTATGACGCCCTACTCATAGTAGTTAGTTCATAAAAGTGGGATTGGGAAATAATTGCATTCAAAGTATCACTAAGAACATTTTTATCACTGTAAACAGCTCTAAATCTAATATCATGAATCTAAAAATATTCAATGTTTTAAATTATTTTACTTTAATTTCCAAAATTAATTTAATTAAATTAGATTTATCAGGTATATTAAATTATAAAAAATAAAATTGAATTATAATCCGTTCCCTATAGAACCTAGGTTTCAGATCCAAACCTGAACCGGTTTATTTAAAAGTTAGAACTGGAACCGAAACTGATTTTTTTGTTTGTTCCTTAATTAACTCGTTCGGTTTGATTCTAGTTAACTAGAACTGGAGATCCATTTAAGCACCCCTATATATGATGTTTCATAGATAGCGGATAGAGGTATTACTCTTGTTTCATTTCATACCATTCTAGTACTATTATTTGTAATTATGAAATATAAAAATAAAATTTACAAAAGAATTACAATTTTATTTTTTTTATTTTGTATACTTATCAAGCATAAGATAAGAATGAAAAGAAATTGTTATTTTATTTCCATCCTCATTGTATTCACATTTCTATTCCATTCTCATTGCCCAGTAAAAATGCGAAGCATGAAATCCACGTGTCACTCTCTAGAGTGTCTGGTCCTGGAGTCCATGTTGATTCGAAGCTCCCAAAACTGCACAATCACAAAAGCAGCGTAGGAGGAATCCCGCCGCCCTGCAAATCGCCATGGATAGCGCTCTCCTCCACCACGCCGTCGGCGTCTCTCTCAATCCCAAGCTCAAGCGCCCCTGCTACTCCTAACCGGATCTCCACCCGACCTCCGATCCCAAATCCAATCAATTCGACGCGCTGCTGGAACGTTCCTCGATTTCCACTATTCATCAGAGATCGCTCTCGACCTCGTCATCGATCGCATAATCGATTCCCGCCCCCACGATTCCGACAAGAATGACGTCATCGATCGCGCACTCCGTCTCGGCTCCGCACTCACTGAAGCGGCCAAGCGATCCGCTAGGAGGCGCGCTTCCATGCACAACGCGGTCGCTTGGCCTCTGCCGTCCGATCTCACTATTAAGGTCCTTTATTCGTTTACTATATTGTTAGTAAGTGTTAGTGTTTTTTCAACAATTTTACCGATGATTGTTCTAATGATTGCGATCAATTTTACTATCTTATATTAGCTATTGAGCAATTGAGGTGAAATACTGTTGATGGTAGGTGTTAGTTTTTTGTCAACAATTTTACCGATGATTGTTCTAATGGATTGCGATCAGTTACGTTAAGACCTGGGGGATCTTACATTTGTTTTTGATCAATTGAGGTGCAATACTGTTGAGTTAGTGACCTATTTTCTGCAATAAGCATTGTAGTCCGTGTTGATTGAATATTGCTTTGGTGGAATTTTAGGTCTTCCTGTGTGGATGTTGTTTTCTTACTGAATAAGTAGAGGATCTATTTGTTTGCATTTTCTGTGTGCAGGTATTCTCTTTTGCTTGATACACAGCGTGTATGTCCATGCAGCTGCTACGTGCTCCTTCTTCAATAAGTGTGCTGCTGATCCATTGTGCTATTCCGATATTAACTTAACCACTATTGTGCCAAGGGTGAATAACATAGTAGTTTCCACAATGATTCAACGAGCTGGAAAAGTACTGCGGTAAGGGATGTGACCTTTACTTTTTCTTGAGGTGATCTCTTGTTGCTATCTCTGCTCCTGGGAGGGCTTTTTTGTGGCGACTCTATCAGAGAATGTCTGGATATGTGCTGTATTTCTTTTTCCCTCAGTTAGTGTGTGGGCTGAATGTTATGCTTTATTATATCTATTCACTTAGGATTTTAGTTCTGTAATTGAAAACAAGAAATGGAATCCTCACTGCTTTCAATAATCTTCAGTGCTATGCCTTCTTTTAGCTTATATTCATGATGCTTTTTCTGGAAATGGCTGGCCATATAGAAATGCTGAATAGTTGCATATCCTCATGTGCCTACATTTATGCGATAGGTGTGTATCTGCTAATGTTTTTTTATGCATGTGCTCACATTGTTGCACCAGCCACCATGAACTTTGACCATCTTACCATTTGTAGGTCCCTTAAGCTTGGGATTATCCCTAGCCCACCTGTTGCATCACTGTGTTCGTCTCAAGCACTAATGTATTCTATGAGAAACCCTCAGATACATCAGGTTTTTCATGGAACGATAAAAAGTCAAGACAGGGAAAAGAGACATCTGTACTTACTAGGTCTTGCTTGGCTCCGTTGATTGGTGATGGTGGTACTGCAGGGTAACATTTGATGCTCTACAATTTCTGTATTTCATGGAAGTGTCTTTCGAGTTACTGCCTTACTTATCTTCCTTTTTTCTGATTTTAGGGCACTTTTGAAAAGGTTACACCTTTATAACATAGAGAGAATGGACAACACAGCATTTGGAGCTGCTATATCAGCTTGCCCTTCTTTGCTTGATCTAGAAATTGTTGGCCTGTGAGTATAAATTTTTATTGGTTTCTTACATTCTAATTCTATGAGTTGGTTTCTACGTGTAATTGCAAAGTTTTCTCTGAATGCACATATTCACAACATCATGTCTGAGTATGATTGGTGTGTGAAATATAATAGGTTTAGATAGATAGGTTGCAGTATGCTAAACCCATGATAAAATTGCCCATGTATGTAACAGTTTGTACTGACATGAGTATACATCTTTTGGCAGACATGTAGAGCTGAGGCAAACCCTGGAGTCAGTGAGTAGATCTTGTCCCCTAATAGAGCGTCTATTTTTGAATCATCGAAAACAGGTGCATACTAGTCCAGCCATGTTTTGTAGATCAAAAGATATTCAGCTCATGTGTTTTTACCTCTCAGGTAGAGATGACAGCTTAAAATACGACATGCAATGACCTAGTGAACAATTGCCCATATTTATCCTCAGTTGGCAATTCGAGGGTTTAAATTGCATGACCCTAAAGTCAGGGTTCTTGTCAAGGTATGCTTCCACTTCTGTGGTTCACCCATTTTAATTCTTATGCTCACCTTGGATGAAGTTGTTATGGTTGTACTTTTTCCACGCAGGGATTGCGTAATTTGAAGTTTGTTGACTTTTCAACATCCTATGCCATCACTGGTGAATTTCTTAGGTAGGTGTGGTTGCCATAGATAATGAAATACTTTTGTAGTATTTTTTTTCCTTTTTCCTCTACATACACCTGTCCTCATTCATGTTTTTGACATTCTGCTTGTAGAAATCTAGGTGGCAGTGTAGGTGGAAGCTTGCTGGAGGTTTTGATTTTACGGGATTGTATGCATTTGAGAGAAGTAAGGAATCAAGTACATTCAGTAAAATTGACAATAGTGTATTACTAAAATGGCTATAAAATTCTCAAGTAATGAGTTGTATCATTCAGGCAGAAGTTTCCAGGTTGCTTTCGCAATTCTTGCCGGACGGTTCAAGCTTCTTAAGCACCTTGTGAGTATTGAATCGTACCCAACTACCCATGTCATAAATTTTAATATTTTCCAATTCTTTCCTGCGTCTCTACTCTCTAGGTAAGTAGTTCTTGTTGATCTGTCTATAGGATGTATCCAATCGAGAGGGGCTGGCATCTGATGATGACTGGTACCAGAGATGTTACACCCCAAGGTACATGCTGATATATGTCACTGCTGCAACTTAGATTTGAATCTATTTGACCTACAATGATGCAACAATTATGCAGTTTCATGTCGTTACGCGAGTTATTGGAAGAAAGGCCCAATCTAAGGGTGCTTGCAGATTTTCCTGCTGAAGGAAGGTAGTAATTTATTTGTTTTTTTTTCTGTAATTCTTGATACAACGGATGTCCACTCATTTACTCAAATATTGATTCCCATTTCTCAAGCTCAGTTTTGTGGAAGAGCCAGTGACCAGCAGTGATGTCAACGTTGATACCAACTCACCCTCCGTGGCGAGCAGTCATACTTCTGGCGAATACGTATTCACTAGCTCATCGGAGAACAGTTATAATAGCTGACCAAAATAGTGGTAATGAGGATTACCAAAATGCCGGCTTTCCAGTTAATGAAGAGAGTTCAGATGAGGTGGATGACTTATAGAGAGAGAGAGAGAATGTCAACATCTCGGTTCAGTGGAACCTGCAATATAACTGGTACAATCTCTACAACAACTCATCAGGTTAATGATAAGAAATTTGTTGCACCGGCCTTGTTTCTTATTTCCATAAAAATATATTGAACTGTTGGATCCCCAACCATGCTCTTCAGTGGTAGACTTTTTGAAAAATGTTTTTTAATGAAAACATCCAATGTGCAAAAAGGTTTTGCATAAATTAATGCACATGATGTTGCTGCTTTTTCAATTTGATGAAACAATGTTTCTGGTCATTTAGGAATTCTAATTAGTAACTTTGCTGCAAGCTATCAGGTGTCCTGCTGGTGCCCCTGCACGGAAGCAAATTCTACTGTCTTCCAATATCAGCCTTCTCTGCATGGGCAGTTACAGATACGACTCAGTGAAAATCAGAGTGATTCTTATTGCATTAACATGATCATTTTCATTTTCTGAGCGTTGGATATACTGAACTGGAGATCAGGTGACCTTAGAAATCCATTGTTGACATTAGCATCGGAGCTGCATGGATTGTGATTGCTTTTGTGGTAACTGGTTGGCATATACAATCACATCCTTTCTCAAACCATTCTGGCAATTGCATTACTGTTTTGGAAGACTCAGATCGTCCAAAATCTTGACAGTTAGCTCTCAGTGATGCAGGTTTCAAGCGTTGTTTTTAATTTGAATATACAGAAACGAGCATTATGAGGTTATTACATCAAGTAGGAATTGATTTGGGAGAGGCCAAACCTCGGGGTTCCTGGCTGTATATCTGAGGGATCGGTCCAATTCATCCGGCATTAGAATGGGAGTACTTCCATTAATATAAATTTGTATTTTGTTAGAGATCAGTGGATCTGTTAACTGTTTGTTCTTATTGACATGTCGACCGGAGGTCATCTGTGTTTATCTTGGACGTTGTTTTGTTCCCATACTTTTGCTGGATATATGTTGTTTTTATCTTCTAAAGGTTATCTAATTTGTCGGTTGTATTTTGCTTTGTATGTTCGACATATGAGGATGAGTATTGCATAACATTTTAATATCATCAGTAGTAGTGGTAATTTAATGGGGACATAATATGATCCATTGACAGCTCACTTCTTTCTCCAGGATAAACCGTAAACTGGATTAATTTACTGGTTTAACAAATAGGAATAGTCACTAAAGCAATCAGATATACTCTCAATCAATTGAATTGGTATAAAACCAACAATGCATATCTACAAGTCTGACAAAAAACTGCAATTAGAAATTGCTCTTAAACTCAAAAGTCATCAAAAATCACTAGCAATGACTATATATGCATCTTGGCCGGGAAACTATTGCATCACCGGAACTCCGGCCGCGACCGAACCCAATTCTTGGCCGGAGAACCACTTCCGGTCAACGTCACGAACGGCATCGACAGTCCATGAACAGCCACCCTCTTGTTAACCACCAGATCAAATCTATCCACCTTCACAAAATTAATCCGCATGGGCGCCAGCGGCCCTCCTCGGCGCTCGTCACCACCAGATCCCGGCCGCGCTCCATCGTGGGCAGCACCGTGCCGTTTTTGAGGGTCATCAAATCCGCAGCCGTAAGCAGCCTGTTGGGAACAATGTGGAATCCCATCTCCGCCACGTAGAGCTGCCCGCCGCCCCCGCCCCCGCCGCGGACGAAGACGGAGACGTCGTCGACGGCGAAGAGGGTGAGCGAGTTGAGCTCGAGAAGCTGAGGGAACTTGAGGCGGATGGAGAGCGCGACGATGCTGTAGCCGCCGACGCGGAGGGCGCGCATGGCGTCTTTTAGCATGAAGCGCATGATAGAGAGGGTGGCGGCGCGGTGGGGGAAGGATAAAGTGGTCATGGCCTCGACGGCGCAGGATAGCGGGGAGAGGTGGGAGACGTAGCCCTGGATGGCGTGGACGACGACGAGGCCGTTGTTGAAGAAGTCGGGCTTGGCGATCTCGGCGCCGTTGATGAAGACCTTTTTCCTGGCGGTGGTGGGGTCCGCGGAGGCCGTGACCGTGAGGCAGCGGTTGGCCGCGAAGACTCGATCTTGGTGCCGAATGCGAAGCGGCGGAGGAAGTGGAGCGGGTAGAGCCCCGGCACCGAGTGTTCTTGGAGGAGGAGAGAGGTGGAGCAGGTCGGACACGTGTCGAGCGAGGCGTCGGTGGGGGCGAAGATCGTCGTGGGCCCGCCCGAGGAGAGGTTTGCCGCGCTCGCTGCGGCGGAGGCTCTTCGAAACCCAGCGTCGAGAGGATGCTGCCGATGTTGGGTGGGGCGGAGGCGGCGGCGCTCAAGACTAGGATTCCGGCGATGATCAAGAATAGCTGCGTCGCCATTGGAGAAATCTTGGAGTTTCTTGATTTCATCAGCGGAAAAGAGAGAGAGTTGTGAAAGCGGTTATTTGATGTCAATTTAAATTTGGGAATTTTGGAGTCTCATTTCTTTAATTATAATGTATACAAACAAGGCCTTAACTATTACTACTATTCACTCTTCCAAGCACACAACACAAGTGAAAAACCATGACTAAGTCCCCCCAACGGCCCGGCCTTGGCGACCGGCACGTGTGTTCGGAACAAGAAGATGGCGCTGTCGAAGAGCCAGCCGTGGACATCCCAATACACCTCAACACAAACTCCATCCACAAGGATGGTTTGGTTGCCCCTAAACTTCCACTGAAGGTGAGTCACCTGCAACACTACCTTCCTATCTACAAGCATAGTCAAACACTTGCCACATCTCTCATTTGGATCAAACTCAATCCTTATATCATGCAAACGCCCCTTCCCACAAAACTGCGCCTTTGAATTGTACAATCTCTTCCCAAAAATGTGCTCTTTTCGAGCGAGAAAACTGGCCTTTGGTGCAAATGGTGATGGATCAATCTTCTTGTAGGCTTCAGTCTGTGAATCTCCGAGAAGAAGGCATAGTTCTTGGTTTATTGCTATGGCCAGATAGAACCCTCTAAGGGCTCGGGGCTTGACCCGAATTTGGCAGAGGATAAGTCCCAATAGATGTCTACCTTTGTTGAGTCCACCACCATTTTCTTGAACCCTTTTCTCTTGGAGAAGAGCCATGGCCTAATGTCCACTTTCCCGAGGCTGTCATTGGCCGAGTTCTCGATAAGCGATGCTCAGTGCCTGGACCATGAGATTCTTCATCCATGTGACTGTGATGAAGCCAGAGAAGGATTGGGAGGTGTATTGGTAGATGCAGGCTACTTGATTTTGAGCTCTAGTTGTGGTTGGTGGTGATGAGTCTGCAACTTGAACTCCACTTTCACCAAAACATGATGGGAAATCCTTCATCATACCATATGCTTGATTCCCCCTTGATCCTGTTGTAGAGTTTGAGAAACTTGTTGAAGAACAAAGTGGATAAAATGACTATTAATGATTGTATATCTAATCTTGAAATAAGCTAAATTATATACATATCATGGCTATAGATAGATACTTAGATAATAGATGAAATCCATGTTTTGATTAGATTGATCTTTGAAATATTCTTATTCTATCAACACAAGTGAGTTGAGAGATTAAAGGGCAGGATAGAAGCATACCTACAAGATGAGATTATGCTGCAAGAAGCATCAAACCAGCACACATTAAGTGTGACTCTTGAATTGAAATTGGCATCATAGAATTTTTTTTAAAAAAAATTAAGAAATTGAAGATTTGGAGCAGCACAGAATTTGCTAGAGATGTTTTTGCCCCACAGTTTTGGCTCATATATGAAATTATTGGAATTATTCAGCTTCAACATTTATGTGATCTTAGCTGTATTTATATGTGTCACTTTTATAAAAGATATTTCATTTCAAAATTGGATAAAATCAAATAAAGCTGATGGATATAATCAGACAAAAATTATTATTAAATTAATGGCCCTACTCTAGAAATAATTAAGCAAATAAAAGCATAATGCCATAATCCATGGCACAGCATGCCAGGGAATGATAACTTGAATCTTTTACCACAATCCAAGATTCAGTTTTTCTCATTTAAAAATAATTGTGGTAGATTGCAATGTTAGGTGAGTGTTTATTAAACCCAACTATGGACTTCTGAGTGATGTGATGAAATGAGTAAAGTTCAATTGATTACTATATTTGTTTACATATTTATTGTATATAGTGATGTAAATCTTCGTCATGAGGTTCATAATTGTGCTTGCTCAAGACTTGTTGAGGTGTAGTCTAACCTTCACTTAAAAGAAGATTATAACCTTAGGTCACTTTTGTCAAATCAAACTCTATATTGGTTCCACAATTCTAGCTACTTTCGAGTTATATCGCTTAAATTTACTTAATTAATTGGAGCATTGGACAATTAATCAAGCAATCATTCAATAATGGAACTTGATAGATTTTCAGCCAAGTGCACTCGTCTCGTGCGAGCTTCTTGACAACTCCGAGGACTTTTCCTGACCGGGTGAAGTTATATTGGATGCCGAGTAGCCCAATCGCTCCGAGGGAGCTCCACCCAATCAGATGGTTAGCCTCTCTAAGAGATGATATGAAAGATAGAAATACCTTAAAAATGATATGGATCTACTTTTAGACTAAACTACGTTGGAAAATGACATTATTATAAATCATACATCCAATTATACTTGGACACATTTTATTTTATTTCTCTTATATTTTTTATTAATTAGAGTATATATGTCAATTCACATTAATAACAAATTTTATCAACTGTCCAGCTGTAAATTGGCAGGTATTATATGATATCCGCTACATGATATTTATAAACGCATTACACTAGTGATTCAAAAGTATTGTCACATTCTAAGTCCATTTATATAATCATTGTGACGACTTGAGTCGACTCCACATTGAAGAAGAAATTGACGTGTTCAGTTGTTCTCAACTAGTACCAAAAAATGAGTTGCCAATGAAGCAATCAAATTTTACATATTTTGCAATTTTAATCTTTATTATAGAAACACCTTAATTAATTGATCGTGTTAAGATGATAACTAGCTTAAGATGATAACTAGTTTAATAAAATAAACCTTGATATATCATCAACTTGTATATATTAAAAATATTAATACAATGACATGAGTATATTAATTATGTCTTTGGGTTGAATCTAAAAAAAATTGTTTTGCAAGCATACAAATGATTTTACAAGCACTGCGGCAAAGAAAGGTGCTTCTCATTTGATTCGTAGCAAAATGGCTTGCAAAATCTAGTGGTAGTATTAGTGCTTTGCAAAGCACTTTTTGATCATAATTTCCTCAATATATCGCAAAATTCAACCTTGCTAGCATTCTTTTGTGCTTGCAAATAATATTTTTGCAAGCACCGATGTGCTCGCTATAATTCAATATCTTTTCAAAAATATTTTTTTCTATTATATTTTTATTATTTTTAAAAATTTAATATTAAGATTTATTTTTTCAAATCATAGTATGAAATAATTCAATAGAATAACAAAATTAAAATTTGACATAGATACAAAATATTGTTTTACACTTCAATTCAATTAGATCACATGATTTAGTTCAAATACTACTAGCTCCCACAATTTAGTTCAAATACAAGCTCGTCGCGTGTATAGCTCCAAGAACATGTTTCCTTTTCTTCACCTTCCCAAAAAGCTCGAAAAGATCGCATTGTAATCTGGTTCTCTTCTCCTTTAGCCGCTAACTTTAGCCCTTGCCAAAACTTTTTCCTACAAACAATCAAACAAGCGTCCAATAGCGGTGTTTTAAAAATCGGATCGGACCGGCCGTTGCGAGTTTGACCCTGAACAGTAAGTAGTCCGGTCCGGTTTGCTCATATAAACCGCCTATACATTGAGCCGCCTTGAACCAGTGAAACTAGCCGGTTAGACCGGATGAACGCATGAACTGGAAACCGGTTTTCACAAAAAATGTTTAAAACTTTGTTGTCAAGGAGGCTTGAACCCAAGACCTCTTGTCAAATTAGTAACACTTTTACCACTCCACCACAATGCTTTGAGTGATAGTATGACCTAAACATTAACTAAATTTATATATTAAACATGATAAATTTTTATTTACACTAACTTATAATTCAAATTTAATAAATAATTATTATTTATATTATCTATAACTATATTTAGCACTCACTAAATTTTAATATTATTTATATATAATCAATTATACATAAGGTTTAATATTTTTATATATTATTAATTGCATTTTGTTATTTATTGAATCTTAATGTATATAGTATGCATTTACATTTTATATATATGTTATATTATTTCTTCAAATAAAACATATTTTGAAAAAATGAACTTTATTTGTTTTTATCATAAAATATCAATAAAAATTTAGTATATTTATAATATATTTTATTATAAAAAAATATTAGTATAAATTTAATATTTAATATATTTTACTACTATTCTTTGTGTAATAGTATATTTTTATATAAGTATACATAATGGTAAATGTGTTTTAGTGATAAATTATTAATTACATTTATCATTCATTATTTAATATATATTTTATATATTATATATTTAATTATATATGTTTATAATAATATTACAGTTTTGACCAGTGAACGGTTGAACAGTGAACTAGTAACGGCGGTTCGCCGCGGTCCGATTTTAAAACATTGTCCAATAGCAAACAATTAACGAGAGATAATAAGCTAACAGATTTTATAATGTCAGAACATGTCCACTCGTAAAAATGTTTCCAAAATGGATCTATTAAGACAGAAAACTACACGTTAGAACTCTTCCAGATCGTTCACATACTCTATTTGAAAATCAGAACAGATGGTAAATGAGACCTTCATAAGCAGGGTTATAGTTATAAAGAGCACTTACAGGGTTATCAGACAGCAAAGAAATCGAAATTCTCAAACATTTTTCATCACATCTTGAACTTCGAGTAAAAAAGAGCATCCCCATGGCTCTCGGGAAAACTGAAAGCCAGATTGTGATTATCATGTCTACCGATAATGGATATCCAAATGCAAAACCTTGCAATTTCATGATTCGGCATTATAATCATAACAGAATTTAGTAATATTGCCAACTTACAATTCATGGATACACCGGCTCCAGGCGAAGTGACCTGCTTCAGCTTCATTATCTTTAGCCGAACTTTTTAGTTGAATCACGCATGATAATGTTTCTGTGGACAAACAGCAAGAATAAATCTACTCAAATATACAAGTTCAATATCTACTAATCATAAGCCAGGTACTAAATATATATAATGTTTTATATCAGCAAACATATGTGTTCTGTTTTCATGAGGAGCAATCAGGGTCTGAGAGGGTGAGGGTCTGAAGTTCCATGTCATTTATCAACTGTTTCAACAGACATCAAATTCAGAATTTCAAAGACTAGGACTTTTCTTTCTACATGACAATCTCAAATTCTCAATCATATGCAAAGTAGGTAGTCGAATAAATGGAATATAGAAGCATGCTGATTTGAATTACCTCATAAACTCACTTAAGTAACTGAAGCTGAAAGGAAAGCATGCTGAGCCTGAGAGCGAGGCAGTCTGAGAGCTAGATGATTCTACACAAAACAATCAATCAGATATCAGTGATCCATTTTATCAGCTAATCAGAAGCTTGTTGCATATAGCATCTTAGATAGCAGCTTCACCACATGAGAAGAGAGGTCCAAAATCAGGAAATTAATAACATATCATCACTTTCACTTATAAACACATCACAAATCTTCCACCACAATACAAAAACATACATCAGTCATCAAAATATCAAATATTAATCATCTAATAAATCACACTAATCAAAATTTTAAGATCCACAGATTCCAATTAAAGTAGCACGAGCAGATTTGTAGAAGAGGTTGACCTGATGAGCAAATATAATTAAGGATTCTTGGTGTTGTTGAGTTGAAGCCGAGAAGAGACGGCGAGCTCACGCCAGCGACAGCTGCAGCGGTTATCTGATGAGCTCAAGTCAAAATAAAATTAGTGAGCTCATTCACAATTTGCACATGTTGTTTATGGATTCCTCAAATTTGTAGGATCAGTAACTCAACTCTAGTTTCCATAATAAACACATTCCTTGCTAGCCAAATCAGAACAAGCATTTTCCCACAAACATACACTGTAATGTTAGAAGTGCCATAAACACTATTCACATTTACTACAAAATACATCAAATTGGATTCCACATGCTCAATCAAAATGCAGTTTTCTTAAACAATGTGACCACAAATCAAACCTAACTAGCACCAGCATTTCATATGATTTCTAATTTCCAATTTCCCTAATTTCTTCAGCAAACTCATGGTGCATCCAATAACAGCGGAATTCCACTACAAGTCAATCTATTCCAATCTATTCTTTATATGAATGTACTCATGATTGGAATAGATTAATCAATACAATGACATGAATATATATGTTAATTATGTCATGAGTATATATGTTAATTATGTTTTTGTGTTGACATTTAAATATTTATATTTAAATATATTTTAAAATGTTAATTATGAGTATATATGTTAATTATGTCATGAGTATATATTTAAATATCTACTCAAATATATTTAAATGTCAACACAAAGAGCGTAATTAACATACGCATGTCATTGTATTGATATTTTTAATATTGAGTTAATGAATTGTAAAGTCATAACATTAAGATAGTTATCGAAAGATTACACCCCACACCTTAATAATGTCATCGTTTTTTTAAAATAGTTATAATTTACACACACATAGACACTCAAGTTGAACATCCGATCCATTGATTGGAGAGAGAACATCTTACTAACTACGTCGACGTCTTAAGTCCTTGTCATTTTTACGCAAGTGTCAACCTAACATTTTCAATTCTTTTATCGAACCTAATACTAACGAACATAAATTAGTAACATTGTGCAGCCACAATTTTGGCACAACAGATTGTATTTAAAATTATCAAGTTATCGAAAATCTGTGCCTTAATGCACAATTAGTTAAAAAAATTTGTAAATTCCTATAAATTCTACACGCGCAAAGTCTATGTAACATTATGATATCTAAGTAAAAATTTTGAGCATATTTCTATCGCAAAGAAGAATGAAAGATTATTGGAGGAAATAAATGTGCATTCTTGATGTTTTTGTGCCTCAACTTTCTTGTACCAAAATTCATGGTACCCGACACACAGTACAATAACACATTTTGTTTCCAATTATGAGATTTTAATAAATTTTCCAATGACAAATGTGACTTTCTTGCGTTAGAAACCCTTTATTCCAAAGCATTACTAATGATAGCAAAAACTTCGTAACCTAAATATTCAAAATCAGTCCACTTTTTCTTTCCGAGTTTTAAAAGCACTCTGTGTCCCATAACTTATACTCCTAATACGCACACTAAAATGGTTAAAATAAATAATCCTATTAATTGAGAAGGAGTAATATTTTTCGATTCATTTTTGAAGATGCACACTAAAATGTATAGAGAACTATGGAGAGTAAATGGCAAATGTATTGTTGTGTGTCTTCTTTTACTCCAAACTCTAAATAACAAATGAAAGGTCTTGCAATCAAGACACCTCATCAAGTATTTGGAGCTTACACTAGGTAAAAGGCCAAAACACTTGAACCACATAAGGCCAAAAGTCCTCTCCTACAAGTCTGATGAATATCTACCATTGTTGCGGGTGGAGATCCCGGATTTCTACCGCCGACGAAATTCTACCCATTACAAATTTCAAATTAGGAAATTACTGATTTACTGTTTTCAATTTTTGAGCACGATTCCATAATTTTCTTTTTCCTTCTTTTTTGTTGAAGGTTTAAGTTTCATCAGTATAATTGTGAAATGGAAGTATTCATCCATAGTAAAATTTGTTGTAAAATATACTACTACTTTATACTGTTATTTTTCCATATTTATTCGTTTCACATTAATCATCTTATTTCCACTTATTAATTTGTGATAAATGAACCTAAAATTTTAGTAACTCATTTCATTCATATTTTAATATAAAAATAGGATTTACAATTCTACTAAATTTTTTCTTACATTTTTTAAGAAAGTCATATAATTTTTTTAAAATATTACTGGGCCATTGTATTTCCGTTTCGTCAAAATATTTATGATTGAGAAGTACTACTAACATCTAAAGCCCATAAATATGCATAAAAGTCAAAATAAAAAAACTCAGATTTAGGCCCAATTAAGCCCAGAAAGAGCTTTGTGATGTACTAAACCCTAGATGGCCTAAACTCGCGTCTTCTTTCAAACCAGAAACTCTTCGCTATCGAGTAGGAGCTTCTTCAGAGCAGCGGCGCACGGCGGAGATCTGCTTAAACGACATCGTAATCACTCGAATTCTCTGTCGCTCAGCTTTCTTTGATAACTAAGTAGACAGTGTTTGCTATTTATTTCGAAATTGAATCGAGCTAAATTAGGTGAATCTGTCCTCGTTGTTACAGTAAAATGGCGGACAAGGCAGTTACTATCAGGACCAGGAAGTTCATGACAAACCGTCTCCTTTCAAGGAAGCAATTTGTATGTATCGCCACGGTTTTACTTTCTTTTTGGTATTTAATTGTCGCAGTTTAGCTCATGTTTTCGAAACTCTGTTTTCTGTCTGGGATTTTGTGTAGATCATCGATGTCTTGCATCCGGGAAGGGCCAATGTTTCTAAGGTATAAACACTTGTATTTTCTGTTTTTTACTTTCCTTTTTATGATTATATGATTTTTTTTATGTAAACGAACTACCTGTAACATAGTCATACCCCATTTATCATGTATAATTTCACTGGTCTTACCAATGTTTCAATTCTAGGGCACAGTTCCTCCTACTACTATAATTAGGGTTTATGTATTGGGGGTGTATTGAAATTTAAGTCAAATTGTGTATGCACTAATATAGTGATAGGCAGTTTCTGACCAAATTTATGAATTTTGGTTTTCGCTGAATGAGTAAGTATGACATCTGTATCTGATTGATTTTTTTTGGTGAGAAATACTAATTGGCAGTCTAGATATGGTTTCATTTACAGTTCCATTCGTTTCCCCAACTACTTGTGCATTCATGTAGTTCTGTGTTTTATTGTTTTAGGCTGAGTTGAAGGAGAAGTTGGCAAGGATGTATGAGGTTAAGGACACCAATGCCATCTTGGTTTCAAGTTCAGGACCCTTTTTGGTGGTGGCAAATCTCTGGATTTGGATTGATCTTGATTCTGTTGAGAATGCTAAGTTTGAGCCCAAGTACAGGCTAATCAGGGGAACTACTTCACTTTATATCACGCCTTTTTGATATTGATGAACATTTGCTACTTGCATGTCTAGTTTAGTTGACAACAGACTTTCAGTTAATAGGTTCAATTTTATAGTTGAATAAATAAATAAATAATGAGTGGATCTATGTTTTGTATCCTAATGTTGTTACTTGATGTTTGCTTTTTTGGTTAAAGATTATGTTTAGTAACACTTGTTAAGGGTTACGTATATTTCACTGCTGCTGTCATCAATCATTGGGAAAGGGGACAAGGGTTTTGGTTCTGATTTGCATTTTAAACTGTTTCAAACCTTTAGTACTCAGGGGGGACCATTTCTGGATCAGTTTGAAGTGCAGGCTGCTTGTTATTTTTGTTTTTGTGATCGTACAAAGTTTAAAGTCAACTTTTTTTTCACAGAATGGTCTTGACCAAAAAATTGAGAAATCAAGGAAACAGATGAAGGGAAAGAACAGGGCGAAGAAAATCCGTGGTGTTAAGAAGGTGAGATATTATATCCTAAAACTAAATTGTAACATATGTGTACCTTCTCTACTAATCATGTGGTAAATGTTCTTGCAGACTAAAGCTGGAGATGCTGCAAAGGCAGGCAAGAAGAAATGAGTTTGTGATATTTTACTTTTTTGTGAATCGTGACGATTTTCATGTGACAATATATTTTTGTTTGCCTTGGGGTTAATTTAGCTCTCTGTTTAATGCTAATGCGGCACAATCTTTTTTAATTGTTACCAAGTCTCAAACTCTTTGCTATATCTTGCAGAGTATTGTCTTTCTTATTAATTATCGTATTTGCCCATCAGACATTATTTTTGTTCTACAAAATTGTCGTACTAAGATATGTGGAATGTTAGTACTAAATTATGATGTGCTTTATATATCTAGTCGAAGGAAGATATCGTTTATGCATATCATTGCGCATTAAACCATCGCTGTGCTTATGGCCGTACATGAATCAATTTCTCACACTTATATTTTTCTGTAATATTTTAGTATTCAACATAATTTCTTAATCTCTGTTCATAAAAATTTTGTACCAACTTAGTTGGGATAGAGTGATACTAATCTTTACCAGTTGTACCATAATGAATAGACTCGACCATGTTTTATTTCATTTCAAGCACATATCAAAGTAGATTATAAGTCCACGCTTTAGCCACAATTTTCTAAGATGCCATACGTTTTGAATTAAATTCCCTTAAAATTCTTGTTCTATTTACTAATCTTTACCTCTTGTACTATAATGACTAGAAGTGGACTATAAATCAGTTCAAGCACGTATAAAAATGGACTATAAATCATATGCATAAGTGTTCACAGTTCTATGCATATATCATCAACCGTTTTTAATCAATACCAAAATCAATATCAACAATGTACATGATTTTGAATATAAACAGCGAGCATAGATGTGTTGAATAACATAAGCATCGATGTGCATTAAACATTGAGCATTGACAGGATGAAAAAATAGTAAGCATAATATACTAATGAACAAGTAAACACCACGTAGAAAGAATATAGTAAGCACCGAATAACTGATTAAAAGTAAGCATCGAATTGTTAATAATAATAAACCATGTTGTTTTCCTGTTTTAAGTTTTAACAAAAAAAAATTTAACGGGGTTCATTGTAGGTGGGGATGTCAATCGGGCTGGGTCATCGGGTTTCACCCAATCCTATTCGGATTCGGATAAAGGTGCAGCAAATTCAAAATTGTGGTTATTTTGGGTTAAAAAAAGTTTTAACTCAAACCAAAAGCCTTTTAAGCTTGATGGGTTAATCGGTTTTTCCGAAAAAATTAACATGCGATTAACCCAATAAAAAATGGTGATAATTAGTTATATTTATAAAATGAAAAATATTTAATTATGATAAATTTGAGATATACTTAAACTCAAATATAAACATGACCCCAAACTAATGTTTGAGATTTATACAAAATAAAACATAAACTTTAAAAAGAAATTTTAAAGCATTTTTTAAAAAAATTTAAATATATTTTTATTGAAGGGGGAAGTTTCAATTTATTTATCTATTTTTTATGTTATTAAAAATTTTATATATATATATAAAAGGAATCAAGGGGAAAAATTTTTTTAAAATTTAATTGAAAAATGAGAAAAAAACCCACTCATTTTTTTTAAAAATGAGTGGCCCGATTTTGCCACCAAAAAATATTTTTAGATTAATTTATTATGAAAGGGTATAATAGTAAATTCAATGAAAACAAATGAAAAAAAAATTTCCCCCTTTTGTTCTTCAATTCTTTTCCCCCCCAAATTGCGACCCGATGGCACCTCTCACGCCCGGAATTGAGCCCCCCCCCGGGGCCCTCGCCCCCGAACCCCCCGGCGTCCTCCCTCCCGCTGTTAAAATTCCCCCAAATTTTTCCCGTTTTCCCATCTCGACCTTTTCTGGATTTGTTAATTGAGATTAAAGCAACGAATCCATCTAATTTATATCTCAATTTCAGGGGAGCAAAACGTTTCCCTTAAATGGTTCAATGTTTTTTTGTTTTCACCAAATGGGGCCTCAGGGGGAAATTTAATTAAATCTTAAATGAATCCCCCAAATTTAATCCCCCCCAAAATTATTTGAGCAACTTAAAGAAAGGGTTTTCAAAAAATCCTTAAAAATCGAAAACCGAAATTTTAAACGGGAGAAAAAAAGGGGAGGGAAATTTGGGGGGAAAGGCCAAAGTGGGGGAAAAATTAAAATTGAGGGAAAAGAACTTGGCTTTTCCACACCCGGATGTTTTTAAAATTTTTCCTTTTTTATTCTCAAACTTTTATCCCCAATATTTAACATTTAAATCGGTGTTGATTATTGTTTAAATTTAAAATTGCTTTTATTTGTTTGGGTTTTTTTATCAGATGAGAGTTTTTGGGTTTCTATGTGGGAATATTAGCAACATTTATCTTTACTCTTTTAAATTTTGGGATCCGAATATAATATGGTTGGAAATCGCTAACTTGGTAGGGTTTTGGGGTTTGAATTTTTTCCCTTTTTTGAATTTAATGTGATCTTTGTTTTGATTAGAGCAATGTGGTTTATAAAAGATTTCTTCAAATTTAAGGTTAATTATAATGCACTCCGGGGTTTTTTGGGATATTCCCCAAAAATGCAAAATTAGTTGCTAAGAGATAGATTAAAAGATTTAGCTATTTTCCCTTTTTTTAATTTAAACCCCATATAAATCTAGGGTAAACTACATATATAATGTCAACTATGTGTACAATCCATGTTTACATATATAATGTATGTCTAACTACATACTAACCATGCCAACTACACACGTATAATGTCAACTACAAAACCCTTCGGGATTTTTGTCGATTTGGGACCAAGGGGGGCAAAAACAATAACGAAGTTTCCCAATTTTACTTTGTATTAATTTATTATGATAACGTGGTTTGCTTCAATGATGTTGAAAACATAAATTTGGAAGATAGTTTGTTGGAGATAAAATGAATTGTTTGTGTGATGCTTTGGTTTTTTCGGATTGGGGGGAAATGCTTTGGGAATTGTTTTTTTTACTTATGTATCCTTAATTTTGAAAATGTTGCCTTGCTCTAAAAAAATGCGATTAATGGGGTTTTGATTCATTAGAATCTTTTTAAATTTAAAGTTACCAATTTTGGATGGAATTTTTTTGGAATGACTTTTTGTATCGTGTTTGTGAAATTTTGGAACAATAGTCCCTACTAGCACCCGGCGAAAATGGGCCGAGATATTCTTCTAATTTTTTTAAAGAATAGATTTTTTTAAAAGATTTTTTTTGCTTCCAAAAAACGATGGAAAAAAGGATTTTTAAGACACTATAACGTAGATGCGGTTTTGGGAAGTTCCCCGGACTAAATTGATAAAAAAGTTTTTTTTTTTTTACATGAATTATATAGCTCGTTGACATAATAACGTTTGTTGTTGCCATGAATTTTATGGGATTGGTTTTAAATTTTATGAAAAATGTTGTTACATAAATTATATGTAAAACTTTTGGTTGGGTTGAATTAATTATATGTAAAACATTGTTGTTGACATAAATAATATAGGTCGTTGACATGAAAATATTCGTTGTTGATGTTAATTATTTGTAAAATGTTGTTGTTGACATAATAGTTGACATAAATAACATTTGTTTTTGACATCGGGTTTCCCCATAAATAACATTTGTTTTTGACATCGTATTTGACATAATGTCTCCGTAGTTGACATGGAAAATGACAATTATGCCCAAGGGACATAATTTTTAAGTATTTGGGAAGTTTTTATTTTATGGGAAGGTGACTTTTAACAAGTTTAAAGAGTTGAAAAAAGCGAAGGGGGATTTCCCCCCCGGCAAAAAGCCCCGGATCGTTGGCCGATTGTTCGGTAAAACCCGGCTTCAAGGGCTGAATTATAAAACTTGTTTTTGGGCTAATTATATGTAAAACGTTTTTGGGACATAAATAAAAAGGCCGTTGTTTTTGAAAATATTTTGTTGACATTAATTATTTGTAAAATTTTTCATTTGACAAATTTTTTTACAAAATAACATTTGCTTTTGACTCGTTTTCCCAATAAATAACTTTTGTTGTCGTGGTTGACTAATGTTCCGTGGTTGACATCGCGAAAAAAAAATTATCCCCCCTAAGTTGACATAATTTTTGGGATGGGGTTGACATTCGCAAAAATTTTGGAAGAGGGTAAAATCATCTAATTAAAGTTAAAAAAATCCAAACCTAAAAGCCCGTTTTATATTTGATTTTTTTTTTATTGGAAAGGATTTTTTTTTTTTTAATTTTAAGATTTTTTTTTGGGTTGTACCCTTTATACAAGTACTTTTGGGTTTTTTGTTGACATTTCAATACAATTTGGGAGCAACCCTTCTCCTTCGATGGGGGGGCCCCCGGTTTGAATTTCAATTACAATTAAAATTTCCCATGTTTTTAAGGTTAATTACAATTAAAAATTATGTCAACTATATATACTAGCCATGTCAACAATAATAAATTATGTCAACTATGATGCATTCGTGTCAATGGTACATACAAGTCATGTCAACTACGGTCATTCGTGTCTACTACACTTAAAAACCATGTCAACTATGTTACATACTATGTCAACTACCCCGTAAAAACCATAACTATACAAAAGGCCTTTCAACAACAATTATAAGTCTGTCATTTTCCTTAAAAACCAATGTCAACAACAATCGAGTTGTTTCTTAGTTGTTAACATATACAAAAAAGTTTTTGACATTATCTTATTAGTTGTTGATATTTTTTCTTTTTAATGACATCTATCTTATAATTTTCTTTATTAATTATAATATTTTTTCCCAGTTGTTGATACTTTATACAAAGGACTTTGGTTATAGGTTGTTGACATTTCAATACAATTTGGTTTAACCGATTAACATTTGATATAACCCAAGTTCAAACTTAAAACCACAATAATAGTTTTAAAAAACCCCTCCAACTATATAATTTAAGATTACTTTCACATGGAGACAAAAGTCATATAATTTAAGATTACTTAAACATATAATTTAATTATGCTCAAACATAATTCATGTTTTTAAGGTTAGTTACAATTAAAAATCATGTCAACTTTTTATATACTAGTCATGTCAACAACTAAAAATAATTATGTCAACTATGGTGATAACGTGTTTTAACAAAAACCCCAAAAAGTAAAAGTCAACTTACAAAATTTTAAATACACGAAAGCCACGTCAACCTTTTTACATACTATGTCAACTACACATAGAACCATGTTAACAACAATTATAAGTCATTTTAAAACAATTATAAGCCATTCAACTAAAATAGAACCATGTCAACAACAATTATAAATGTCAACTACACATAGAAACCTTCAAAAACAATTATAAGTCTTCGGGAACACGTAAAATCATGTCAACAACAATTATAACCAAATGTAAAATACACTTTTGCCATGTCAACAACAATTCAGTCATTTTTAAAAACAATATACTTTAAAACTTAGTTTTATTATTTTATTTTAACAATATTTCTACTTTTCTCTTTTTTTTTTTCTCCCGTTTCATTTCTTTGTTCACTTTAACTTGTGGGGGGCATCCATTGGGGTTGCGGTTGGTGGTGAGATGGGGGGGCCGATTCTGGCTCCCCCCTTTAGGATCATAACCGGGGATGTAGGGATATTTTCCCTGGGTTTTTTTTCTTCCCATAAACGCCAAAAATTATTTTTAAATTTTTAAAATAAACTTTTAGGAGAAACTAATGTCAAAATCAGAGAAACATATGTAAACAAAAAGATGTTTTCCCTCAAAAAAAATTTCCCAAAATTTTAAAATTGGAAATTCGGCCCAAAACTTCAAAAACTTCCTTTTCTTTTTTAAAAAATAACTATTTATTTTGGATATTGTTTTTTGGGGTCAAAAAATCAAATTTTTAAGGGAACGTCTTGGGCAAATGAAGAAACTTTTGGCCATAGATTTAATGAAGTCGTTTGGTTTTCAGAAACAAAAAGCAGTTGCATCAAAAAAAAGGCACATATGATGGGGTGGGGGGGAGATTGACAAGAAAACTAGAATTTATTTAAATAAAATTCTTCCCCTTTGATAAAAAAAGGGGACAAAACACCAAAATATGATTACACATCATCCCTAAGACCCAATTGTTGGGGAAAATCTATGAATTTACACTTGAGATTCTAGTAGAGATTGAAAAAAACTTACTATACCTTTAATGAGTCCAAAACCCCCCCTCATCCATACGGAAACAAAAGCCGGGGAAAAGCTCCATATACCAAGGGATTGGCCCAAAAAAAACCGGTAATAAACCTGCCAAAAAACAAAGTCAGGGGAAGATCCTATTTCAAAGAACAAGATGGTAAATCATTCCCAAATATCGCCCACCGCATTTCATTATCTCTTAAGAAAAACAATTTTGAAATAATTAAGTAAAACCAAAAGTTTCTAGATAAACTTTTAAAAAACCATCCAAGACCAACACCAAAACAGGGGGAAATGGTTTTCCCCCCTAAAAGGTCCTTTAAAACAACAACATGACCAGAAACATTTTTATGTTTTCTTACCATTCAAACAAAATTACACTAATGGGCAAAATAATTTATGTCAACAAATATTCAAACAAACATACACTACATCAAAAATTTATTATTATGGGATGTCATTTTGCTAGTATATAAAATGTCAATAATCTTAAAATTTTTAAAAAACAAGAAGAATAAATCAATATCAATTATAAAGATATCATGTCAATAAGAAGTATACCATGTTGACAACAAGTGCATTTCATGTTTTTTCGATTTGTCAATAGATAAAGTACATAATAAATCTATGTCGATAAAAGATAAATTCCATTGACAGAATTAAAAGTATATTCTTAAAATTATGTCAATAGATAAAGTACATAATAAATCAATATCAATAACAAAGTATATCTCTAAAATATAGCAAACATAATTATCGGGTTTCTATTATGTCAATTTTACTATGTCAACAAAAATTCTAATAAGTATACACCAAAAGTCAAAAACAAGTATATCATGTTTAAAACAAAAATAATTATCTTATTTTTTATATTAATTGTTAAAGTTTATAATGTCATAAAAAACCAAAAAAGCATACAAAAGGTCAACGGATACAATATCATCTGAAAGACAAGTATATCTTTTTTATAGAAAAAAAAAGTCATTATCATAAAAATGTCAATAGCTATTGTATGAAATGTCAATAATCTTAAAAAATTTTAAAAAAATCCTTAACTGGAAAATGCATTTTCCCCTTTTTTGTTTTCCCCTTTTTGATTTTTCCCTCTTTCGATTCTACCATGCTAATCAACAATAAAAAAACAGCAATTGAAGAAGAAAACAAACCCAAAACTGTTTTTTAAAACACTAAAATCAAGCAAATACTTAAAATTTGAATCAATTTTTTTAACCCAAGAATTTCCCAAAGACCGCCGATTTGGGAAAGCCTTTTTTTGGCTACAATCGGTGCTTCAACTTCAACTCTTCTTGATCCTCTTTTGGAAATTAATTGATGTAGAAAACCCCCAAGGAAATCTAAGATTAGGAGATTTGGGCGAAGGGAAAGAAGCGGAATTGTAGAAAAAAATTTGGGAGAGAACTCGGAAAAAATGTTCGAGAGTTTTGCCCGGGTTTTAATACCAAAAACATTTTAAGGGAAAAAACAAAAAAACCCCCTTTTTGAATAAACCGAGGTTGTTGACATGGCCAAGATTGTGAAGGTGGGAGATTGCATCTCCCAAATTTCAATTAGGCCCAAAATCTCAATCGGGCCCTTTTATATATATATTGGAGATGATCAAAATAAAAAATGTCCTTAAACAAAAAGCCAAACCCAAAACTTGGGCAGCAGATAAAATGATAATTTTGGGTGATTATATTCGAAACCACTATTACAAAACGCTATTATCAAGTCATATAAGTTAGTATACAAGGGGTTTAAATTCTCTGATCATCTTTTCAACATCAATTTCTCCTTTTTTGATGTCATTCTCAAACTTCTTCTTTATCATTGTAAGTGTCTCAAAAGCCTTCTTGTTAGTATCTCCAATAAGCAATGCTTCAGTATATCTGGCACGGAGTTTTATGAAAGACTCTGTTCCCTTCTTCGTTAAACCCGAATTCCAGTTACGAACAGGACCACCCATGTAAGTCTCCAAATGGCGCATCACATAAATTCCACAGTCAACTTTATTTGTATCGTTCTGCCATGGCATATTCATGTATCTGGTTTTTGACAGTTTGACAGTTCTTCCCATTGATGGATTGACTCCATTTCCAAGATAAGTTCGGAAGAAATTTCTCTATTCAAATAACACAAAACATACATGAGGTTGATTAAAAATTATATTATGTTCCATACTGAATTATATTCAATGCATTTTAACTAATAAATATTGTCACTTAAGTATAACAAAACACTATTCACAAAGTATCATTTTATCATTTTCAGAAACTATCATTTTATGCACCCAAAGTATCATTTTATCAAGCAAAGGCACAATTTCTACATTTAAACAGATTAACCAAACACATAGCAACACAAACACACATACAAAAACACAGAGACACACACAACAACACAAATAAACACAGCAGCAGTAGCATCAGGACACACACACAAACAAACATAAAGTATCATTTTATCCCATGAAACTATCATTTTATAATGTAAACTATCATTTTATCCCATGAAACTATCATTTTATAATGTAAAACCATCATTTTATAATCTGAAACTATCATTTTATCAAGGGCAATTATCATTTTATCTTCTTGAACTATCATTTTCTAAATTTCAATGAGTTCAAAAAAGCAGAGAGGGCATAACTTGTCACTTAAGTATAACAAAACACTATTCACAAAGTATCATTTTATCATTTTCAGAAACTATCATTTTATGCACCCAAAGTATCATTTTATCAAGCAAAGGCACAATTTCTACATTTAAACAGATTAACCAAACACATAGCAACACAAACACACATACAAAAACACAGCAGCAGTAGCATCAGGACACACACACAAACAAACATAAAGTATCATTTTATCCCATGAAACTATCATTTTATAATGTAAACTATCATTTTATCCCATGAAACTATCATTTTATAATGCAAAACCATCATTTTATAATCTGAAACTATCATTTTATCAAGGGCAATTATCATTTTATCTTCTGAAACTATCATTTTCTAAATTTCAATGAGTTCAAAAAAGCAGAGAGGGCATAACTTGTCACTTAAGTAGAACAAAACACTATTCACAAAGTATCATTTTATCATTTTCAGAAACTATCATTTTATCAAGCAAAAACACAATTTCTACATTTAAACAGATCATCCAAACACATAGCAACACACACACAACAAAACACACATAAACAAAGCAAAACACACACACAAACACAGAAAAACACACACCAGCAGCATACACAGCAAAATGTAAATCTAAATATATAGATTGTTCTCAATATTGTCATGCATGAACGATATTGTATAAATATAAGAAATATCTACACTAAAAAACTACAGAATCTAAAAAAATCGAGAAAATCTCCAGCAAAATGATAAATCGAGCAAAATCAAAAGTGAAATAAGTAATAAACTTCATCCAACCTTTCTTCGATGATGCTTGAGCGTTTTCCTTCGACATATTCCAGAATCGGATGATTTTTCCTTCGATTCAAATGCTTTGAAACGCGATTCAGAGGGTTTGATTGTGAGAGAAATTGAATGCAGGGTTTTGAGCATGAGAGAAATTGAATGGAGCGTTTTTGTCAAGTTTCCTTCTTTCCCACCAAATTTTAGAACGAAATGACAATTTTGCCCTTAATATATCCGAAAATGATAGTTTTATTTGATAAAATGATAGTTTTGTTAGATTAAATCTAGACCACACATTTTAAAAATGTGTGGTGGAGATTTAGTTATAGGGTTATCACACAAATTGGGGTTATCATTATAATGCACCCCTATATATATATATATATCTAATATATAAAACTGAAAGTTATTTTTTAGTAATCTATATTATAAAATAACCAATGAAGTGTCGAATTAGAGTCAAACAAATAGAACGATAAAAATTTTATCGAGTTTTCCGGGCCAGCCTATCGAGTTTTCGGGTCTGACCCTAACGGATTGCGGGTTAATCGGGTGCATGTTAATCAGACTATAATTTTAGTGGGCTAGAAATTTTCTGCCATATAACCCTATAAATTTGGTGGGTGGTGGGCTATATTGACATCCTAATTGTAGGAGAACACTTAAGATTATTTTTACTTCGTTCTAGTTCCTTATAAAAAATTTGAATTTTAAGATGATAAAATAAGTTTAATTCTTATGTATTTACTAAATTATTTTGTTATTATATGAATGTACTAATATTAATTCTTTATATTCTTTTAAATCTATTCAAATCTTAATCATAATATTGAATTTTTATTGGATTCAAGTTATTGCTCATTTCTAATTATTAACATTAACGATATAAAATCAATTATAAAAAAAATAAAGATAATTAATTTTCTTATTATACTAATATTTTTGGATGTTACAGTTAATTGAAGCACTGTATTTAATCTGTACAAATAAAATATCATTAATAAATAGACTTCCACTAATTTCAAAGAATATAGTTTACTCTTATTGTGGGGCGAAAGTGCAAATTCTCAATTGAATAGTTTAATGTTATTATGGGGCGAAAGTGCAAATTATCATAGTTGAATGACCTATAAAAATAAATAAATAAAACCACGGTTTTAGGGTTATGTTCTCATAAACTCACTCTTAGTCATAGCGGAGCAGCAGCCGTCGAAGAACGCAACACACCGCTGCTCGATTCCAAACCCTAAAAATGGTGTGTTCCTCGATCTAATTCGCTCTTTGTTTTCTTGTGTAATCTTTTAGATTTGTAACTAATGATTGGAGCTGCAGTCTCTCGTAGCAAACGAAGATTTCCAGCACATTCTGCGTGTGCAGAACACCAACGTTGATGGCAAGCAGAAGATTATGTTCGCCATGACCTCGATCAAGGGTATTGGCCGACGTTTCGCCAACATCGTCTGCAAAAAAGCCGATATTGACATGAATAAGAGGTTTGGCTTTCTCTCTGAATTAATGACGTCTCACTATTCTCAGTGTTGATTGTTCCACCAATAATATTGTAACTATGTGCTATTCCAGTTTCATCGTTCGAATTCGCACTTTCGATAGTCTAATTGCTGAGGCGATTTAATGATAGATTTCGGTAGCTTTATATAATTGTTTTGAACACGGCGAGATTTGCTCAATTTTGTTGCACTGTTAATAGAATTTAAGTTTGAATCTGTGTGTGCTATTCCAGAACCTTGTACTCTTTCATTAATTGGATTGCTGAAGGGAATTTAATGATAGATTTTGTGTTGTGACTAACTCTTTGTTAATAATTTAGATGTGCCGATGAAATATTTTAGTGTTGATAATTTGAGTTTGAGCTTTGTTGAACACTCAAGATTGTTGTACTTTGTTCCACCACCAATAGATTTAAGTTTGAGCTTGTTGAATCCTATGCTGTCTATTGCCAGTTTTTCCATCTCTATTGGGATTATTTGTATATCAATCTATTAAATGAGAATAAACAAATGTTATGCACTGTAATTTGTACTCTTGGCTTAGATTCCACGTCTGTTTATGTTTAGTTTGAGCTCATAGGTGTTTAGGCATTACGATTTTGGTTTTTCTGCTAACTGATCATAGTTAATTATTGTTTTACATTGCCCCATAGTCTCTAAATTTTGTATATCTTTTTTACCTAGAATATTGGTATGGATGCTGAAAAGTTGGTAACATATTGTTTGTAAAAACTATCAACATTTTAATCTATTGGGACTATAGATAATTTCAATTCGTCATGTGTTGGCTCATGTGTGACAATCAGATTTTGCTCAGTTATAAATCAATCCAATGGTCTTAAACTGTCTACATTGCTGTCTACTTTATTGAAGTTCTTTTGTTGGAATGCTTGACTAGCCTTCAACTCTTTGTCTACTTCAATTTGTGGTGTGAGTTGCAAGTGATCTAACTGTTATTTAATCTTTTGCAGGGCTGGTGAACTCTCTGCTGCTGAAATTGACAGCTTGATGGTTATTGTCGCAAACCCCCGCCAGTTCAAGATCCCTGACTGGTTTTTGAACAGGAAGAAGGATTACAAGGATGGCAAGTTTTCCCAAGTGACATCCAATGCTCTGGACATGAAGCTCAGGGATGATCTTGAGCGATTAAAGAAGATCAGGTGTGATTCTTTACTTGATGTTCTTACTCTATATCCAACTGTTGCTTATAACTAATTGTTTTTGTGTGCGCATTACTTTCAGAAACCACCGTGGTCTCCGTCACTACTGGGGCCTTCGCGTGCGTGGACAGCACACCAAGACCACCGGTCGCAGGGGAAAGACTGTTGGTGTCTCAAAGAAGCGATGAGCGTTGTCACTTCATATATCTCTTTGCTATGGATACTTTTGTTATACGCTCTGTAAGAGATATGAACAGACTCCTCATGTCTTCGTTTTGGATCCCAATATTGGGTTTCAATTTTAATTTTGATCATGGTTTTTAAGACAGTAAATCTGGTAAGGAACTTGTAGGCTGTCTCTTTGTTTCTTTAATTTTATACATTTGGAGTAATTTATTTTCCATTTTATCGATGGTTATTATGCGTTTGTTCAATTTTAAATTGAATTAGAATATCTATCTCTTATTTTAAACTGGACTCTGGATAATTGCAAATTAACATTAGGCCGATGCAGCCACTTGTTCTTGGACAAAAGATCGAATTATCGTTGAGTCATAAAATTTGAATTTTTCTTCACTTCACCAATGTTTTTAACTTGAAATTTTGAATTACAATCACATCATCATTTTAACATCATTCAACCCTTGCATGCATTAATTTGAATAAAGTGATTTTTACATGGTACTAGTACGGTATATATCAGGCTATTATCAGCATTCAATGAATGTTGCGAGCGAATGAGTTAGAACTTAGAACCATGATCCAGATCAAATTTAGAATATCAAATACTCCCTCCAACAGTCCAACGATGATCCAGATCAAATTTAGAATATCAAATACTTCCTTCGTCCGAGGTAGTTGATAGGTGAATTTTAAAATATTTAACCTCTGATTGCTTGACACAATCAAGTTTTGTTGAACTTCATTTAAGTTTCTATAAACTTTATTTTGAATAGAAGAGATAGGTGAATTTTAAATTTCTTTATTTGCCAACATGGAATTTTAAACTTTACCATGTAAGTTCTTTAAATGTTTTGAGCGTCCGACGCGTCGGGCGACCGAACTTCGGTTGTCCCACCGATCGATCGATCACCTACAATGGGCGGGCGATCACGGACAAGCCCGAAAATTGTCGATCGGGTGGACGAGTGGAAAACCATTGTGAATGCTCTAATCAGCACTTCTACATTAGTACTACTACATGGTTTACTATTATCAGCACTTCGGTGCTTAGTATATAATCAGCACTCCGATGCTTATCCCCATTAATATCCTTTCAATTCTTTTTGGGATGGAGGATATCTATAAATTTAAATATTACTCTCTCCGTTCCAGTTTAAGAGTAAGATTTAGTTACGACACGGGTTTTAAGAAATTGATTGTGTGTGTAATAAATGAAGTGAGGTAGTGGTTGTTGGAGTGTGTAATAATTGAAGTGAAATAGTGGAAAGTGAGACCCTTCTGACTTTTTGTATGTTTAGGATTTTGTTTTATTTTATTTTTTATAAAAGTAATGACATTTGAGTGTAAATTTCATCAATAATGTGGTTAAATTTTATGTCAAATATGATAAATTTTAAATAGAACTCTTAAATTGGGACAGACGATGATGACAAAATAAGACTCTTAAACTGGAATGATAATGACAAAATAAGACTCTTGAACCGGAACGGAAGGAGTATTAAATTGTTCGATCCAAACTCGAGTCGAGTCTGAAGAATAAAGATAGGTGAATTTGTAAAATTCTAGATTTGCCACCTGGAAGTTGAAAATAGTGACAAGTGGGTAGACTCCACCGCCAAAATCCCCTAAAAATACAATCAATTTTCACCCTTAGTAACAGGTAAAAATGAACAAGGAGACGGAGAAGCCAAAAAAGTTCAAAGCCATCAAATACGGCGACGTTTTCGACGTCTCCGGCGAGCTAGCCGCGAAAGCCATAACACCACAAGACGCCGCTGCCATGGAGTCAGCGGAGAAGAGCGTGTTTGGGGAGACGCAGAAGAGCGGGATGGCAAGCGTGATGAAATCGGTGGCGGAGCTCAACGAGGAGCGCGGCGTAGTTGGGCACGACGACACCACCGAAGCCATTAGGGAAGGCGGAACTCAAATTACAGAGACCACCGTCGTTGGCCATCGTGTTATTTCCGAATCTATCGGCGGACAAGTTAGTTATTCCTCCCTCCGTTCCTTATAAATCGAGTTATTTATTTTTATAAATTAACTCTCTTTGTTAATCCGAGTTTGAAAAGAAGTGTCTTAGTTAACAAAGAATGGAGCGAGTGCCATTTTCTAATTATTATTTTCATTTCCGACCCTTCAATTTATTTGATGCAAAACTAAATCATGTCATTTTTGTGTAGCTTTTGGGGCGATTTGCTATGGATGAATGATGATCAAGAATTCGTTTTACTATATTCTTGCTTTAGTCGAATTACTATATCATATGTAAACTTGGTTCTATTTCTTTTACAAGGAAAAATAACTCGTTATAAATTTTGAAGTATCTTTGTTTTTAGTTTTCAAATTGTTGGGCGATCAATACTCAAAAGATGGAGACAGAATGAAACACGACGGCAAAAGTGAAATAAAAATCAAATCTTTCTCTTTCGAATTTGATTTCAGAGTGACGACGCCCCACCACCAAATTTACTACTCAGGGTCGCAATCTAGCAGAAGCACTAACTAAACACATTAAAGATCAAATTCTGTAAAAAAATCACACAAATTTCATCAAGATGCAAACAATGGAGCTCAGATATGGTTCATTCTATGCTAGTCATATAAGTACAACACACAAATGGAGTAAAAAAATGCCATGCTAAATAGAGTATCCCCAAATGGCTTCACCATTCTTCATAATCTCCTTCCCCCACAAACATTCCCAAAAACTTAGATAAATTCCACCCAAAACACAATGAATTCCCACAGATTAAAATTCAACCTAAAAAAAAACGAGTGACTTCAAGATTGAGCTTATTTTTAAAATTTTTGTTTTTGAAAAAAAACCCCAACTTCACTAACATCCCAATCACGCCGAAATTATTTAAAAAGGGGAAATTAAAAAATTTTGCAGGGTATGTGTATCACAAATAAGCATTTTTCGAAATTGAGAATTGGAGCTTTAGAGAAAAGGATATAATAATATGAAGTTACTGTACAAGAACAAGCCTTTCCCCGGTTTTCCCCAAACCCCCACCGTGCTCCGCCCCTTTCGGTACGGTCACCACTGGGTCGCCGTTCTCGTAGGCGGCGGACCGATCCCGCGTGGGGGGCGGCAGGCGGAACCGCCACAGATCGAGCTCGAATTCGGTCCCAAAAGGTAAGCGCTTTTCCCCTTTTTGACGATCTTCGTGACGCCGGGGTAGATGCGGGGCGTGGGCCCCTGACGTCCCCCTGATGCGTCCGTGGCGGCGGTGAATCGGATCACGCCGGCGTCGTCGCCGGACGTCGGCGTCGGAGGGAAGGGCCCCAGGATTTTCGCGAAGATGTGCGGAGCCGCAGAGTTTCTTCTCCCGGCAGGCGTTGGCCTGAGCAGGGCGAAGCGACGTCTGGGGCGTGATGTTGAGATTCCTCGGCGACGGGTGAACCTTCTTGGCGGCAGAAGATCAACAATTCAAGGGAAAATTAAATTAAAACTCAGATTAACGAAAAGGGGGAAAGGGAGAAGGGCAGGAATTAAGGGTGGCAGGTAATAGCGGCAGAGTTGGAAAAAAAAGGCAGAATCGTGCCCCCTCAAAAAGGAGAGAATTCGTAAAAAATGGATCACATTCGTTAAAAGATGATCCTTCCCGGGCCTTTTAAATTTAAATTAATTTTTTAATTTTCGGCAGGATCAAGAAGCGAATATTTTAGAATAAGAGATTTTTTTTTTTTTTATCTTTTTTTTTATTCATTTTTATTGTTTCCTTCGTCATTTTATGAATTGACATAATTATCCCCCTAATTTTAAAACTCAATTATTTAATTCTTCAACCCAAAATACTAACTCTTCTAGTATATGAAAACAAAAAAATTCATAGCTTACGAAATCAAAATTTTCCGTCCACCCTCCCCTCCTCCTTCTCTTACACCGCATATCTGATACTTTTACAAGTTAGCACTTGTATTTGATGCAACACTTTTATTTTTACGCGTATGCTTGAAGATGCTCACACTGCTCTCTCATACTCCGCCATAGTCACATTAAATTCATTTCTTTAAAAAAATTAGTGGAATGTGGGATAGATTTATTTATATTGGTTTTATAATAAAATGTGAGTGAATTGAGTTAGTGGAATGTGGGGCCTCTTTCTTATTTATGGTAAAAATGAAATGTGACTCTTAATTGGGGACGGATCGAAATGGAAAAATGTGACTCTTAATGGGACGGAGGGAGTATTTTAATTTTGTGGATTTGCTTTTCTTTCTCACCTTGTCACGTTTTTTAACACATAATTTATTGAATAAAAATCTAATCTTATGAGCGCGATCGGCGAGGTTTTTAGAGGATAAATTTTTCAATCTTTTTGAAATAAAAATCTAATGCGAATAAAATAAAAGAAATGGGAGTAGATTAACCGTGTAATCGCGTAAGTGTATTTATTTGTTTTCGGAAATTTTAGAAGAGAGTTTTAACGATGGGTAGAGAGGAATTCAGGAATTGGGGGTCAAATTTTATGTAGGTAATTTGGTCAATTTATAAACTATTATGAGGAAAATTATATGAAAAAGAGGGAACATCTTTTGGTCCCGCAGCTTTTCTTGAAGATATCGTTTAGATTAGTGACTTTGAAAATATCATTTGAGGTCCATCAACTATGGGTTAATATCATTGAAATGCTTTTTCTCTTTACGGAAGAGTTTTATGGGGCAATCTACTCGATAACTTAAAAGGGTATATATTTTTAATAAACTTATCTATACTCATATTTTTTATAAATATCTTTATAATATATTTTGACAAATTTTTAAATATAATTTGACGTGATATTATCGACAATTTATGCTGACAAGTAAAATTGTTTTTCTTCAACTTTTTATATTAAAGAATTTTAAAATTGAATAGAAGAACTTTCTTTAATAATAAAGTATTAAATAAGGATCTATTCTTGTATGTCACAAAATTAAGTGATAATATTGAAAGGTCAAATATATTTAAAAAAATTCTCAAAAATATATAGTAAGAATATTTATAAAAAAAAATATGATAAAACTAAATTTATTAAAAATATATACCCTTTAAAAAATATCAGGGTATTTTGTTCAAAAAAAACTTGGAAATAGTAAAAAAGTACTTGAAAATGATATTAACCTGAATTTTGAAAATGTGTATTTCCACTTTTGTTTAAAATGATCTTAACTGGCAAAGTTAAAATGGCAAAAAGATGTTCATATGAAAATGAATAAGAAAAAGAGAAATTTTTTTAAAATCCTTATTCTAAAAAATCCAGCATGCCTTAATCCCACGTATATTAGAAAGGTCGTAGTGTCGACCCCGTTTGAAGGTCGTGAATATGATCCCTTTTCCGAATTCTCTCCCATAAAAAGTGGGGCATTTGAAAAGTTAAAAGATAATTAAAAGATTTAGTGATATATATTAGGACCTGGCTTGTTGAAGAAAATCCAAGAAAAAATATAGATAACCGTCCCCATTTAAGATATCTTCTTCTTGATCATAAAATTTGTCTAAATTTTGACTGTTCTGCGGCTTTTAAATGTAATGGAAAGTGAGTTGAAAAAAGTTAATGAATTGTGGGTCCTAACTTTTATATATATTAGTTTTATAATAAAATGTGAGAAAGAATGAGTTAGTCGAATATGATCCGTATACCAAAAATGGTAAAAGTGAAATGGAACAAATTTTGGGGGCGGACGGAAATGAAAAAATGGGAGAAAAATTTTGGGTGAATGGAGAAGTAGTATTTCCCATTAACTTTGGAAATTTTATCTACCGATAGATCTATTTCGATCAGCTTTTTTAGCTTATTAAAATATTATCTTCCTTTTCTCCTATTTTAATATATACCACATTTCTTCTCCAATTAAACACATTAATCGATAGCCGCGCACTTAAACATTATTGTAGAAAGAAATGTGTCATAGCACAGACGGAGGGTAGTAAATGCGTAATGCGATCAGTATGATATTGTAATTGCACTTTATAGCGAAGGCGGTCTTGAAGAAGGGGATGGACAAGCAAGCATTGGACACCCTTAGAGCATACCCAGCTAACTTAATGTGACTCGGTCTCATCTCGTGCTTGAGCTAGCATTGGTGATGACTCGGCGTCGAATCGATTGTTATTTTTTTAAATTTGGAAAAAAAAATTGAAAAAAAATTAAATTAATGCTCCATCTAACCTGAAAACTTCTGAACAATTGGTTCAGCACATATTTAGCCTATAATTGGTAAAGTAAGAGAGATAAATGAATATAAGTAGTGTTAGTGGAGTGTGAGCTTGAGATCATTAGTAGTGTGCATTTATGATATAGTTGTAAATAAAATGATGTGTAGGGGTTATAGCGTTTAACTATTCCAAAATTAGAAAGTTAAATGCTATCGAGAGACAAGCTAATAAGGAAATAACTCATACTTTTCGGGGGACAAAGAGAATGAAATTTTTTCCACAAATTTACCGTTTTATGACGGTTTATCGATTTTTTTTTTTATTATTTTATTATCCAATTAATCTAAGAATCGTAAATATCTCATTGTTATACATTAATATTTTTTTTACTATTATTTAATTTTTGTTTTTACAAAAAATATTATAGAATTTTAATTTTAAATAATATTTCATCTCAATTTAAAGAAGTAAAGGTCAATTTTGGTTCTAAACATATGTCAAATACAATTTGGTCCATAACATTCACTTTTTGAAATTGGTCCTAAACATTTGAACGTTAACGAAGTGGTCCTAATTTAACCGGAACGTTAATTTCGACGGCAACCAATTAACGTTTTTTTGACTTAATTAAGTATAATGATGCATAATAATTCAATAAAATTAAATAAAAATTTTTAAAAAAATAAAATAGAAATTCTCACATCTTTCTTCCTCTCCTTCCTCTCTCAGGCGACCTTTAAATTCATCCCCTCCTCATCAATTCTAAAGGTTCCTCCTGCAAAATCGACTCTCCGTCTCCACATCCGATTCCATTCCCACCCCCTCAAAATCCCAAAAATTCACCTACAAAGACCTCCCAAATTTGCCACCGCCAAATTCTCGACTCAAGAAGCCCTCATGCACCTCGACTAGATCGACATCCTCTCCCATCCTCGGCACCCCCTCATCAACCTTTCTACTCCACCAACTCCCACGCCGCCTCCCCGTCAATTCTGAGCAACGACAATTTGTTACTTCCTCTACACCAAACCTGCCCCTCGCCGGCCCCACAAACCCGATTAGCTCTGGACCGCGGAGCTGGATATGGTGAATCCTCGCCATTGGTGGTGGATTGGCGGATTCCCCATAAGAAGTGGAAATTCATGGAAGAAATGATCCAGGCTCGCGCCAGATCGGGGTTGGGGTATGGTGTCGGCGAAATGTGGGTCGTCGAGAGAGGAGGTTGTCGATGGGAGGTGGCGAGGTGTTTGGGTGAGGAGTCTGGGTGTGGAATGAAGATCGAATCCTTGCATCATGGGGAAGGATGTGGAAATCGTTGAAACGCTATTGAAGAATCAACAACTAGAGTTGGGGTTTGAAACATTTGATGGAATCAATGGTTTAGGCCTACAACTACAAATCGGGGATTTTAGAATTGATGGGGGAGAGTGATGTTTTGGGTGTCCGGGAGGGGGGAGGAGAGGAAGAGATGGAGAAAATTTTATTTTAGATTTTTTTATTTAAATTTACTTTTATTTTAATTAATTACTAATTAAAATTTTGCTAATTACCGGGAAAAAAAATTGGGGAACGAAAAAAAGGCCCAAATGAAACGTTTTCGTATGTTTAGGCCCAAAACCAAACGCTTTTATATTTTATCCCGTTTTTAAAAAGTAAATTTTTTTTGAAAAATTTGGTTTTTGGCTAGTTGGGGAAAATTCTTTCTTTATAATTAAATTTTTTAAAAAAAAAAATTAAAAAAAAAGGGAATTTTAAAACCATAAACTAAAATAAGTTTTGGTGTAAAAATCTTCTTAACCAACCCCCAAACCAAAATCTTTGGTTTTTTTGTGAAATAAACCCAAAAATGGTGTTAATAAAAAAATTTTTGGACAAAAACTCAAATATTGTTAAATTTTAAATTTTTGGGGAAAAAATTGGGCAACTATATTTTTTGGGATATCCAAATTGGATTTAGGGGTCTATTTGGGAAAGGCTGAGATGATATAAAACGGAAATGGAGGGTTGCAAATGTTTGTTTTTAAAAGATGGTGTAGAGATGTGATGAATTGGGGATGAATTGGGGATGAGGTTTTGGGAAAAAATATTGAGATAGATTTGGAGCTTTTTATGCACCTCAATTCTTGGGTTATTATTTCTCTTTTCTTTTCTACATTAACCACAACTCTTAGTGCAATAAAACACTCTTCTTAATTTTCCCTTAATTTGTAGTATTCATTGTTTTCTTTAAAACAGAATAGTGAGACTATATATAACAAAATTACTTCATAAATAATAAAATAAAATTACAATTTCTATAAATTTAAATATTATAAATCTTAAAAATTTTAAAATTTAAAATTTATAATAATTACAGGGTTATTAGAAATGTTGATGTAGCACCTCACCAACACCATCGCCTCTTCAGAGATATACTTCTTCAACCCACTTTTGTTGGCCTTCTTGCCCTTTTCCATTCATTGATTTCATAGTCATCAATGCTCACCTCTCCAACGGGATATCGTTCGACCTTTTATCAAATAAGGGAAGACGTATGAGATGTCGGTTTCTCACTCCAGGGGATTTTAGACCCAGTTCTTGTTGGAGAACCATTGAATTTTGGAAGTGAGAAGGATATGGATTGAAAGTGAAAAGAGTGAAAAATAATCAAGAAATGAAAATGAGTGTTTATTTATAAAATTTTTTGGTTTATTTTAAAAAAGCCCCCCGGGCTCCTCCGTGATTTTCCCTCCTTACAACGCACGTTGTGGTATCTCCTCATCTGCCCCCAACGCCCTCTTGTCACCCCCCCGTGTGGGGGGGAACTCAAAATCTAAACACGCTGGTGCTTGGGGGGAAGGGGCGCATCCGTCCCGTGGCCCCCCAATCCCCTGTTCCCGCGTGCTCTTGCCCCCCCGATTTTCTTAATGCATCGAGCACGCCCGTCCCCGACGGCGCGTGGCATTTTTTTATTGGTTAAAAAATAGCTTTTATTATCGTTTAATTCCAAAATCATAAATTCAAATTATAATTTTTAAATCAAAACTCCTTATAAAAGCCTTAAAACCTTTGGGGAAAATCCCATAGTGAGTTTTTTTTAATTTTTTGAATTTAATTAGTAATTTTTTAATTTTTTGGATGTAAATTATGAAATTTTTTTAATTTTTTAGGAATTTAATTATGTTTTTAAATTTTTAGTAATTATAATTTATTTGGGTATTTTAAAAATTTTAATATGATGGGGAAAGTTTTTATTTAAATTGAATAATAGAATGATGAGATCTTTGAATATATTATTCTAAGAATATATATTGAGTGTTGTGTTTTTCAAAAAAATAAAGGGGTAAAAATAAATAAAAATGGATCTCCGGCGAGATGGAATGGGAATCCGATTAGATATTGTTCGGAAAACCCGTGGTGGGCAAAATCGTCATAGACATTTTTTTTTGGCAGTTGAGTGTGATGCTTATCGCCACTTCTCACGGATAATAATATCAAGGATAAAAGGGTAGGTTAAATTGGTGAATTTGGGAGGTCACGCCGTTCCTAAGGCGACATTTAAATTCAATTGTGAGTAGTTTGAGATCCGTTTTTCACATACAAATATTCACAAAACAAAAATTCTCACTGACTGCTCTCTGTACTCAACTTCCAATGGCTCTCTCTCCCTAGAAGAGAGCAATACCAGACTCCATAAACTCGGTTATTTTTGGATAGGAAATTTGATTCGAAGATTGCGCCTCCAAATTCAGGTTAGTTTCAATTGTGTATCTGTTTTTCCCAATTCCATTTTTTTAATAAAAAATATAGTGATTATGTTTTTTGTGATGTTTTTCTGTGTGGTGTTCACAGATCTGAAGAGTGAGATTATAGTTGTCGTGAATAAGCACATCTATAGATATATGTTTCATGCTTTGGAAGGTTTGGCTAAAATAGAGGTTGATTTACTGAGGTTTTGGTGGTTATGGCGGAAATCTAAATCTGCTGATTGTATAAGTTTCACAGGCTTAGGATTGTAAAACCGTTGGTTTTTATAGATCTCTTGTTTTAGTTTGTTAGCTAGGATTAGCGCAGGAGAAAGTGGTTTTAGTGTGAAAATTTGCGAGAAATGGAAACATTAGTAGTTGTTGCTCATCACAGAAATCATCAGTACCATGGCAGAAACCGTGGCCACGGCTCAAGTTCAACAAGGTTTGGGTCATGTTCACCACCTATGGGTGGTTTTCGAGGAATTAATTGTAGGACATTTCATTCCGGGGAAGGATTGCTCTCACCTCCACCCAAATCTTGCTCGAGTAAAACAAAATCCCCTGTTACTGAAAAGGCCTTTTGCCCTTCCTTGTCGCCTAAAACCTCTTCCCCATCTGTTTGTGAAAAACTTGTACGCTGAAAGGAACCGCTAAAAGCAGTTCTATTCCAATACCTATGAATATCAATTTTGAGAGCAGGGATGAGGGGTTTCAATTTTCTGAGCTCTGGGCTGGACCTGCTTATTCAATTCACCTCCCCAAGTTGTTTGCCAGTGCCTAAGTTCACACTGAAGCCGAAAAGAAGTATTTCCCTTTGACTTACCGATCAGGCATCAGAAATTGATTTGCCTCCTCTCTCTCTCATTCTGCACCTGCCTCCCCTAGAGAGCGAGTCCTTCCTCCTATGATTTATTTGACATTGTTGATTCTGCGACGAAGACCCTTCACGCATGCTTAATCTTGATATTGATGATGAATGAAGAATTGGTGGTGGTGGGGTGTAAATAAGGAAAATAGCTTGCTGTGAAGCTCAGTAGTGGTAGAGTTGAAGTCTAATAAAAATGATCGCGTGTGCGTGGATGGCATGATAAAGCATTGGTGTGTGGTAGTGCTGGAACTGCATTTCATTGATCAGTGATCTCCATATCTCTGGGGACTGTATTTCTTGTTTGGCTGGGGATATTTGGTTTGGTTGCTCGGACATGGAACTCACATATGGAAGTTGTGAAATGGAAAACATGGGTTGATGAATATCTAATTAGTGTTCCTAGTTGAGTACTTATGGTTCAAGTTCTTAAACAACTGAATTATTATTGATCAAATTTTTTCAGTTCGGGGAAACTAGATGCTATCAAAAGTGGCAATTTCAGCTTTCCATTCATTTCTCCTCACCTTTCCCCCATAGTCAGAATATTAATGTACATATACTGCATAACCTAACTTGTTTTGTGTCAATAGTTTACCTTTTCTTCTCTATACTTCCTTCCCAATCATCTGCTTAGCCCCTTGCACTTTCCTGTTCAGATACTCTTGTATTCTCGCACATTGGCTGTCTGAGTTGTCTGCATCTTTTGAACCTTCTTCCATTTTCTTTCTTTCTTCTCTGCTTAGAGATGTTACTGACTTCTGATCTAGGTTTTCCCTTCGCCAATTTTCTTGGTTTTAAAAAGAAAAGGGAATGGGAAATAGGGAAGTCGATCTTTCTCTCGTAGTACTTCAGTCCAATAGTAGTTGAGTTTGCTCTTGCAAGCTTCGCCTTTCTTCAGTATGAGCTTTTTTTTCTTTTATTACCTAGATGATCCTTTCTAAGCAGGTTTTACCTTTACCCCTTTCCTGCTGGTCTTTAGTACTATTGACATTGGAGATTGTTGATTATATGAAGTTGTTTCCAGGTAATTATGTTTTGTAATTTTTGTCTATGAATATTTATCTCACTTGTAGAAACTAATGTAATGCTCATTCCTTCTCTTGCCAGTCAGAGCTGATGGAACATAAATGCTTCTGGAGGCTATTCCAGTATAGCGTATCGCTGATCTTTATAGGTTGTGTCTTTTGTTTTAATCAGTGTAGTAGTCTGTCTTTCTCTATGAAGTCTGAACATCTTTGTGTCATGTCTGAGTCTTATGTTTCTTATAGTTGTGATCTCTTTCCTATGTTTTGTTGGAGATGTTGTCTGAAAGCAAGTTATCCTTCCATTCTTGATTTCAAGTTATCGTTTAGTTTATTTGTTTTGTTTTTCTAGTATGTTATGGTTTTATCATTTGAGGAGCCATTGAATGTAGCTTTTGGTGTCGTCAAATAAATGTTTGCTTATAATGATGGAAAATATTATATGGATATTTGATGGTTGGTTACATTTTGAGAGCTTGCATGTAATATGATTCTTCAATCTAATTCATCAGTCAAAGTGATTGTCTTAACTGGATGTCATTCCAAACAAGTTTTACATATTTGAAGGTGCAGGTGGAATCAACTTATGTTTGTGTTTTGCTTGATTGAGCATTCTAAAATTTAAAGATTCGAGAAGTGCAAATTCTTTGATTTTACTATTATTCTCATAAAAATGAAACTTGAACATAACGAAGTTGTGAATATTCCATGACATGAATCAGTGTTTTGTTCAGAAAGGAAAATAGAATTAGCTAGTTTCTCGAAGTGCCCAAATCATTCATAATCACACCCTTAGCCGAAATACTTAAAATGCCCCTGGAATGATTGAATATCGATTCTTTTTCAAAGTAGCTTTAGGGGATGAATTGATGGAGTATCATTTAACGACATAGTTGGCTCATTATAATTTCCACAATTAAAGTAAACAGCAAAAACTTTAATAACACCGATCAATCATTGATATATCTCAAAAAGAAAAATAAAATGAAAGGTAACCTGCATAACGTAAATGTCTTTATCCTGTTGAAGTTTTAATACGTAAATTACTACCGTAAAATCAATGTATTGAAATCTGATTATGTATTATTTTCTGAAAGAAACACTACGAGATTAGAACTTAAAATATTATTTTAGAAGTGGAACTAAAATATTATTCCCAAAATTGGAGTATATATTTTTGTGAAGTAATAGCATAACCTTACTTATGTCCTAATTTATTTATTTATATTGCTTACAAAATAAGAGGGGCCGTGACTAGGTTAATTAATTTAGTATTTGAAGATGCACATTCTAAGCGAATGAAATGACTTTTAGTAACAATTTGATTATTATTAAGCTTTAATCATCATCTGAGATTCTGATTCTTTTTTTATTTCTTTTTCTGGAACAATGGTAGGCCGATCACTTTTTGAGATTCTGATTTTTTTATTTTTCTAAGAGTGGTAGACCGATCTTTATCGAATTTCTTTTTAGTTCTACTAGCTAAGCATATGTTCTTCCTCAACACCTCTCTCTCTCTCTGATGATAATTGCTAGCTTAAAACATAAAACTCTATGAAATTTTGGACTTATGGATAGCATTTTACTCATTTAATTTATGGTTTACAAAATCCATGAAATTATTGCCACTTTTCTTGTGCTATTTGATTTACCTAAAAGAAGGAAAATTAAGGAACATGTTTGGTTTGAAATACTACTAATATCATAGGCCAAAAAACACATTGGCCTAAGTTGGTAGGGCTGATCACATTTTTTTAATTTTAATTTTTTTATTTATGTTATAATAATAAGTGCTAGCAAATAGCAAGTAACATAGAAGGTGAAGATGTGTTTTGCAAGTAATGAAATTGTTGGTTGCAAATTGTAATTACATGCACTCATAACTCGAAAGTTTGTAAATTTTAATATCAATATATACTCCAGGATATTTATGAATCATTGTACACATTACTAAATATACACCCAGTTCAATAATTCATTTACCAAAACTACTCTTACTCAATGGGAGATGATAAATAGTATAATTGAAAACATAAATTAGAATATATAGCTGGGAGAAAAAAGATAGTACTCCACATGATTTGGTGGACAGAAGCTTCTCCACTGAGAGCGTATTTTTTATTAATAGAATTGGCATTTAACTATTTATAGAAGATTTGATAGTAACTCAAAATTAAAATAATCATAATAATAAATATCTTTCAAACCCTGTGACCTTTCAAATTATTGTCCAAGTGGAAGTGAAGAGACAAAACTCATTTTTTTAGTACTAAGAACATCTCGGTCAAATAGGTCAATCATGGGACAACCCGTTCTTCCTCCGCCACGTCGAAAGACTAAAATCCACCTGCACATTAGTTTTAGTCACCATGATACCATCGGCACCGCAATAAAAATAATTCAAAATATACTACATTTACGGAATTAAAATTACGATTAAATTACAATTAAATTTACGAGACATATACGGAAAATTCATTAATTTTATTTAAATAAAAAAAAGTACATTAACTAAAAATAAAAAAAATTACAAAAAAAAAAAAAAACGGCTTCCACACACGAGCCACCGCCCACTCTACTCTCACTAATTTATTAAAAAAATACATTAAAAAATGTTAGTATGCCTTGAATCATGTATAGTTTGCCGCTAGCCCCGGCCCGACGGTATGACATGTTTCGTTTAGGCTTAATTTTGTATTGGTCTGTTGTTGTTGCCCATCGCTGGGAGCCTTCGTATAAATTTAGAGAAAAGAAAAAATGGGCGTTTATATAGTTTTTCAAAAATTTAAAAAAGAATTAAAAAAAAATTTAAAAATAGCGGCCGGCCGACGCACCCAAATGGCACAAGATCGGCCGCGCCACGCCATCGGCTAGCCTACGCCCGAAATTTTGGCTGATTTCCCGCTGGCCTACTCCAATGTTTCGGCTAGCCGACCGGATAGCGACGCGAATCGGCTAGCCGGTTGACTAGCCGGCATTGGAGATGCTCTATATACGACCGCTTGTAGCGGCACACTACGCACCTTAGTAAGAAAATTTTGTTCACCAATAGTACTTAATTATTAATAAATGTTAAATATCGTGTGACCTTTGAAATCATATTGCTGTATAATTGCAGCATTATGTTGTGACCTTTGAAATCGAATTGCCATATAACTGCAAAATTTAGATATTCATATTAATTTTAATAAATAATACTATTATTAATTAAAATGGCATTCTTGTAAATTTTTTCAAAACTCCCCTTTTAAATATGTATAGATATCGATCGAACCGTATCTGCAATTAAGTCATCAATAACACATACTTACCTCAATTAATACCCCTTGATTGAACCGTATCTCGTGAAGACACGAGTGTTTGCTAGTGTGCACGAAAGAATAACAAGTTTCCTAGATCCAGAAATCCACTAGATCACAAGGTCTAGGAACTCACCTGGTCGTTGGAAAATCTCTCGTCGACACACAAATCACTTCTTCAAAACCCAACCACTTATACTAAAACTTAGCAAGAAAGTAAGGTGATCGATCCCACAGAGATGGATGCGTAATGAACATGCTCAAGGATTTGGAAATTATTTTTGGGTTGGCTGCGCCACGCATTTTTGGGTTGAGGAAATTAAACTAGACTTGATATTGAAATTTGCTACGCTAAATTAGATCTAGGCAAAAAGTAAAACATGCACGCAAACTAGAACCGAGACAATCGCTAGATCTAAGAAACTATTCTAAATTACCTAGATCCGGGAAATAAACCGACGGTGGGGACCATGGACCGAAAAAGCAAGATGATCGAAAAGCGTAAAAACAACTAACTAAAGACTAACTAACAATGACATCATCTTCTTCAAATCAAATTTCACAAAAACTCGAAGAAACAGTATGAAACGTAATCGGAAAACAAAGCAGTGATTTTAACGATTTAATGAAGAACAATTAAGAACTAAACAGATCTACGGCATAGACTAAGCAAACAAAGTAAACAAAACTCAAAATCCATGCACAACTCGACTTCCCCTGTTCAAATCCAACCTCGGATGCTAAATCCACTCCGGATCCAAGCATCCGACACAAACTCACCAAAAACATTCCATAACTTCAGATTCAACAAACAACCTCCGATCAACAACAACACCGCAGATCTACAGCCAAATTCCCGATCAAGCACCAAAGTGACAAAAACAAGATCAACATGCAACTTGCCGAAATAAAAACTTTTAACAATAGGATCAACGTAGATCAACACGAGATAACACAATATAAAAAAAACTAAGAAATGCATAGATAATCAGTAACATCAACAACCAAATCGACTTCCAAAAGTGAAGTTTGAACGAAATAGAGTGCACAAGAACCGAAAGTAAATAGATTGTATCTTCGCCCTCACGCGGACGGTGTTACGACGGACTTCCTCTGAAGATTGGACCCCTTAAAACCTAAACTACCCCAGAACTCCCATTTCCCAAGTGTGTGTGCGTTGTGTGTGAGCTAAGAGTGAAAAGTTGTATATGTTGTGTGTTGCATGCTCCTCTATTTATAGGCATTGAAGTGGGGCCCAGCGAGGTATAGATAGACTTTGTTGCCCTCAGCTATTGACTCCTATTCTAGCCTTCTTTTTCATTAAATTATGCTCACTTCTCCTTCATTCCTTCGCTAGCTGCTTTCCTCCAAGATCTCCCTGATCTAGCGATTCATGTCACACACTGCTTAAAACCGTGTTAGACCCAAGAAATATAGTGCTTTTCACCATATAACCGATGCATGAAATTAGTCTTATCAATCGCAATTAAACCATTAATAACACATACTTACCTCAATTCATACCTCGTTGATTGAACCGTATCTGCAATTAAGCCATCAATAACACATACTTACCTCAATTCATACCTCGTTGATCGAATCGATATCTGTAATTAAGCCATCAATAACACATACTTACCTCAATTCATACCTCGTTAGAGCGAACGTATCGTAATTAAGCCATCAATAACACATACTTACCTCAATTCATACCTCAGTTCTCCCACATATTCATTCTATTTTTAACGTCAAGCTAACTCCTATAATCTCATAAGTCATAGTCATACTGTCATACCTCCACTTAGGGGTAAATTGGTACCGCGGTACCCAAATTCCAAAAATTTGCGAACCCGAAATCTCAAAAATGTCATACCCGACTCGACCAGATGTGAATTCGGTACTTAATACCCGATGTGGGTACCCGAACCCAACTAATCGGGTACCCATAAACCCGAAATACTATTTATTGACTATAATTCTATATTATATAAAATAGACAAATAGACACTACTTAATTTTAATATAAAATTTTTTTTGGTATAAATTGAAACATAAAAGAGATTAAAATAATTTTTAAGACATTAAATGAACATGTAAATAAAATAGAGAAAGCATAACTAATTAACTATATATTTTCAAAAGATAACAAGTAAGAACATAAATAATGCAACATGAACCAAACACGAATGTAAAGAAGTATTAAAGTCGAAATAATAGAACAATAAAATGTCAAAGCAACCAAACATAATCTAAATAATGTCAAAGCAACCAAACATAATTCAAATAGTAAACTAAGAACTTTATAACCCAAAATATTTATCACAAATACATAATAATCGGGTTAAATCGGGTATTATTCGGGTCCTAATACGGGTTTCAGTAATCCTAAACCCGAAGAATCCTAACAGTAACTACCCAAACCCGTACCCAAACCCATAATTTCGAGTTTCGGTACCCAAAACCGTCGGGTATTGGGACCGGGTCGGGAATACCCGAAACCCTGATTAAATTTTCGGCCTACCTCCACTCCACCAATTTTAATTTTTCATTTACATTAATTATAAATATATTTATAAATATAAAATAAATGACACTGTAAATAGCAAAACGACTTCATTAAATTTCTTAAAATGTAAAAAGATGAACTTCAACGGACGAATTCATTGGTGGGTTCTAAACTTCTTTGATGAGATCGGGTTAAAGGCGCGTATGAACTTGTTCACCATAGAAGCACCCAAAGTGTGAGAACTCTTGAAATTATGGTCACACATCTCGAGTGTGAATTAAGAGTAGAGATAAAATAAATGTGAAAATATAATTATATTTATACCTTTAAAATTAGATTTACAAAATAGTACCAGCTGCTATTAATTTTCACTCCTCTACTACCTCCCCAAACATGAAACACCACGCCATCCCAGCGATGTGGCGCTTCGTTATTGTCCCCACTACTCATGATGTGAACCGGGAAGTCAAACCAATAGAAGGAACGAAGGCATCCAATGAACCACATGGGATGGGGGTCCGTTTCAAACATCAATATATCTATCAAGATGGTACCCATCAAGATGGTGTTCAAATGCCTTCTAAGACCACCATTGTCTTCATCGTCAAAAGATCTTCGCGTGAGTACCTTACACGCCAATCGGAGCCCGACGAGGAAGTTATGGTCGGTTTACAAAAGCCACGCATCCAACAAGCAAAACGCCCGACCACGAGAGTTTGCCCGATCCTGAGAGGAAAACGCCCGTCTCGAGACTTGCGATTTTTTCTCCTTTTTCCTCTTTTGTTTTACACTTTTAACCTCTAGTATAAATACCCATGTCTAGGGTTTTTGTCTTTAGCTTTTGAATATTTGTAAGAGACAACTTCTCCATATTTGAGGCTCACCTTCTTCATCTTTTGAAGACTTATCAAATTCCATCGGGTTGCATTCGATCTTTTGCCGGGTTAAGGTTGATTGTAAACGTATGCTGCTAGTCTTGTGTTGCTAGTTTGTGGAGCCAATAGGTGTTTGTATGTGTAAGTCCTTTGGAATTTCTTTCTTGTTCTTCACCTAAATCATAACACTAATCCATCCTCTATCCTTTTATCCATTTTTCTTGTTCCATTTCATGGTTTATCTTGTTTATTTGTTGGGTTTATTTACAAGAATAAGTTCGGGAAAAGTTCATGAGTCTTTAATCTAGAAGATTCACATTATTTTCATCTATAGTCGGGGCGGATCTACATGTACTCAAAGAGGGGCATGCCCACCCCATATTTTTCATCCGGTATATATATACCTGTAACATCCCACTTTTTTGAACCCAAATTTTTTGAGATGTGAAATTTCGCATTTAATGTTTTTAATGCTAGATATATGGGGATTTAATTTATGAGAAATTTAATGCATGATTCCTTGTGACCTAAATTCGATATGGAGTTGTTTTTGAGTCAATAGTCAAACTTGTTGAATATATGACGTGGCTATGGAATAGTCAATATTGTGGAAAATAGGGACGGTTGTGGAATGGTCAAAGTCTGAAAATGTGACGTGGCGGAAAAAATTGAATGGTGGATTTGGTGATGCAATAGTGAATATTTTGAGCGGAAATAATATTGTGGTGAATTATTTTCCTAAGGATGAGTGAAATTTAATAGGAGCATTTTTTAAATTTAAAGGGGAATTTTCGACCCCTCCTATTTATTGGAAATAAATCCTATTTTTTTTGGATTTAATTATTGCTTGGATAATTATCCAATTAAACAAATCCGAATATTTATTTTTTCCCATAAAATTTTTTAAAACCCCTATCATCTATGGAGATTTTAAATCTACTAATTTTATGGGAGAAGGGATTTTATTGTTATATTATTTGATCCCTTATTTATTCTCTTCCATAAATAAATTCAAATACCCCAAAATCTTTACCATATCTAAGAAGATCTTGTCATATCCATTTAAATTAGGATTTTAATTAAATTCCTTGGGGGAGGAATGAAAATCACGCCTATTTCCTTTTAATTGGGAGAATTATTATTTTTTTTTTGCTCCGTGATATTTTATTCTACCTCGTGAAATATTAATTAAATCATAGCAAATTTAAAAAGGGCCCTAAATTTAATCCCTATTGCTCAACCTTTTTAATGCCACTCAACCACCAAATCTCCTCAAATCTTTATTTATTTAATTATTGGGTTATATCTTGCACTCTATAAATATAAGAGGAGAATAAAAACCCCAAAGCATCACAAAAACCGCCCCATCTCTCCCTCACTCTTGTCGATCTCCTCCCACTCTCTCTCTCAAAATTTTCTTTCTACTTTTCCATTATTTCTTCATCTTGTGTGAGGAATTGAAGTTGAAATTCAAGAAATTTTTTGAAGAATCAAGGCTCTACTTTGTTTCTCTTTTTATTTATCGAAAAGGTATTTTTATTTGATCTTCTTCCCCTACCGATCAATCGGTGTTCTTGAGTCCACATGCATTTAGATTGAGTGAAGGGAAAACAATCGATGAATTTGGGATGCATATGTGTGTGTGTGACCGTGTGTGGGGTGTGTGTGCACGCCCGTGTGCGGCGCATGTGTTGTGTGTGTTGCGTGTGTGTGGGAAAAAATAAAAGCTACACATTTGATGATAAATGCAGGTGTTGTGCGAATAAAAACGATATGATAATCGTACTTTGATTTTGGATGATGATATTAAAACTAAACGATGGAAAAAAGGGAAACGTTGGGAACATGCATGATTTTGATCAATGATGGAGACTTATTTGTGATATACATAAATTAAAAGGGGATAGGGTCGCGTTTCGGTGTGATAACAAGAAGAAGAACGTGCTTGAAATCTAGGAATCGGGTGGGCTTTATTCTTAAACTCTCTTATGTTGCAAATTTATGAAAGTGGAGCGATAAGGGTGGATTAAATGTTATGCCATGCCTATGATTATTTTGGTTATTGTGTGTCGATGCCTAGTTTCAGTGCGCTCCATTAGGCTATAGGGCTATATAAACGAATTCGGGTCTGGTAGGGCCGAAACCCTATCAGGCTAGTGTACACGGGAGATCGGGAGCCGTCCTGCTATCGGCCGGTCTCATGGGCGAAAGTGTGGCCATACTTGCGCACCATGATATTGTTGATTGATGAGAAAATGGGAGGTATTTTTTGACCGCTACCATGAAATATTTTTGTGATACTCGATGCTATCCTTTAAAATAAATGATAAACCTCGAGTTCACTATGGTAAGGTGGCATAACTATTAAAACGTTTTGGCATGAGTCCACCGAGTATGTTTAAAATACTCCGTCGCATGTGTTTTCCCTAGGGCGGTTGAGCGATGGGCGGTCGGTGGTGTTGAGACAGGTTGAATCGAATAAAATGGATGTTTGGAACTTTGAGTGTAGTCATGTCTTCATACATGGCTTCGCTTCTCGATTGCTTCCGCTAAATTTTTGGAAACTTATTATCTTTGGTCGATTTGAATTTATTTCTTTGAATTGGAATATTGTGAAATATTGCGTTTTGTTGAGTAAACCCTCCTTTAGAGCTTAGCTTATGTTATCTATTCATCTTGATTTTCGTGATTAAGCCGTTGACTTATTACCTTGATAGTTCATTAAATCCTTGGTTAAATCTCTTTAAATGAAACCTTAGTCTACGTTCTTGTTGCCTTTAAGTTCGCCTAAGTATCACGTATTTATTATACCCTAAATCGGTGTTACAATACCTATTTTAAATCCATTTCTTTTAATCTTCTAAATAAATTTGCCTCATTTCTATAAATTCCTAGCTCGACCTGCTCGACGCCCATGCCTCCACCACCCGCCCTCCCAGCAACGCTGTTGTTTACCATGTCCCTCAGCGTTGCAGTTACCCTCCCCGAAAATGCCTCTACTACAAAGGACGAAAGAGAGTAGTAACTCTTTTCTCTCTTTCATACTCCATCCGTCCCTCATTAAGTGAGACATTTCTTTTCGGCACGAGTTAAGTGAATGAGAACAAAGTAAGAGATGGAAAAAAAATAGAGGGAGAAAGTAAAGAGAGAATGTATACTAATGAATTAAGAGAAATAGATCGTAATATTGGTTACTACCTCCGTTTTTAAAAATAACAACTCTTTTCTTTTTAGTCGTTCTTAAATATAACAACTTTCAAATTTTTCATTTTAGGAAATTCTTACACCCCTTAATAAAGTGGACCCCATCATCCACTAACATTAATTTCATTACTTTTTCTCTCAATCTCTCTTAATTTGCCAATTTTTCTCTTTTCTCTCTCTATCTTACTTTACCACTTTTTCTCTCATTCTCTCTTACTTTGCCAAATGTGCATTAAAACTGCATCGCTTTCAAACAAACTATTTTTAAAAAACGGAGGTAGTATAATTTTATTGAAGTAAAGGTTTAAGGATTAATGATGATATATTATAGATATGTTTTTTAAGGAGTAGTATTATTTAATGCTCAATGTTGTGATTATTAATGGTTTTTTTCTTCAAAGTTTGCAGTAAAAGAATAGTAATTTTTTCATTCAAAGAAACTAGAAAATTGAAGTATTTATTCTTTCGGTAATCTCAGGTTACTCGACATATTCGGTGTACTTAGGGGGCAAAACGGTGGCGGGTAATGGATAATTTCATTTCGATTTTAATATCCGCCGGGTATTGAGACCCATTACCGCGAAAATCAGAAATGCGGGATCGTAGCGAATATACCCACAACCCGCATGAGTATATCTGTTAGTCCCGATAATACTCGATATTATTAGTATTAACTATATACAATATTTAATACTTTATGGAACCTAAGTGTTTAAAGAGATCTTTTGAAACATTTTTATATTCCAACGAATATTTAGTTGAAAACTCGAAACTAGCTCTAGAGCTTCCCTCACTTTTATTCATAATCTATTCAAACTTATCATCAAAATTAATAAAGTAAATTAATTAAGAAACATTATCGATTTTTAAGGTTTTCAAAATTCCATATTAGTTAATTAGTAGTAACAAATATTTTATGTCTCATAAATTTATTTTCTTATAAAATTTATTTTTGGATTAGGTATAAGTACCCGCAATGTCGGGTACGGGATATCCACATGAATCGATAATCTCGATATATTGCGGGGTGAGTATTGGGAAAAACAAATTTAGCTAAAATCGGGTACATATACCTAACTTGTCGATGCGAATATCCGCGGATAACCCATTTCGCCACCCCTAGGTGCCTCGTGTGAGCCGCGGTAACCCGCTTTCCTATTGTACCTATAATAGTATTATATATCTACAATAAAAATTGAGTACTATACAACTTTCTATATAAGGATGATGGAAGTGAATGATGACACCAAATGCAGCTATACTCGGTAATTAAGTGTAATAATACTCTTCCACAAAAAAATGTTGACACATTTTACAGATCACTATTTAATCTATTTTTGATTTATGATTTTAATTGGGGAAAAGCAAGTATTGAAAAGTGGTGGCCTTATCCTGATAACATTGTTATAAGTATCTCCTAATGTGCGCAATTATTGTAGCAATTTACAATACAAGTATTTTTTAATTCGCATATTATTGTAAGCCCGGCCTACCTATCAAACTAATGCACATGCTATGATAATGTGTAATCAACAAGATAAAGCACTTCCCAAAAATAAGTTGATGAAAAAGTAGGCAAACAAAAAAACCCCCAAATCATACAATTATTTTACATGTGACCCAAAAAAGGTCCAAACTAGTAGATAAAATACATAAAAAAAACTAAAATGAACAAAATTCTAGATCATCAAAAGAACCGAAACAGCAGCTTCACACTTTCAAGTTGCAGCACAAGTGCTCACAAACACAAAAATTTTTAGTGCCCACTCTTGAATGGATGGTCTAGATCACCGGGTTAGAGGGGAAGGGGAGCGCCAGAATGGTCCAAGCCAAAAATCCATAAAAAGGGATAGTAAACGAACGACAAAGTTAAAATGCAAAAGAACAATGATCACTTCATTAACATTTCTGGATAATTTATTGTGATGAACTTTCGTGGTCATCCCATGCTAGGTGCAGTAAACAAGGGCGAAAATCATTCCACCGAAGGCCCAAGCAATTCCCTGAACCCCAACGGAGGCGCACTTGGAAGTGGACCTGGCATAACCCATGACACTCAAAACGGTGACGTAGAGGAACAAGAAGGTGGCAATGAATTCAGCAATGCCGGCTCTCCAGAAGGACCACGAAGTGAGCTCGCCGGGATCGTAAAGCGGTGCCGGTGGCGCCTCCTTGTAGTCCTTGGTCTGAGCGGAGGTGCCTATTGGCTGCCTCTCGTTGAACTGGTTCGCTCCCAACTTCACATCCTCCTCTTTCCCTTCCATCTTCTCTCTCTTGAGGATCACCTACAACTTTTCTATACACCTCCTATTTCACACTTACAAACATGAATACTTGGACTCCACCGTCATATTTTATATTTGTGAGGAGTGGAGTAAGAGATGTTGTAGGTGATTATATATAGATATATATATATATATATATATATATATATATATATATATATATATATATATGCGAGACTAAGAAAAAAAATTATAATGTGCAACAATAATGAGACCTGCATTTTTACTTTTACCATAGCATGTTTATATGCTTAAACATAGGTCCATTTCACTTAAACTAAGTAGAGTTTTATCTAAATTTAAGCATGCATGTTTTTATATTCATTTTTTAATACTTCAACCAACGTGATCAGTTGATCAATCCAATATTTTATAAACTTTACATTTATGGCTTCGTATATTATTTTTAGACTTTAATTATTAGAAGTACATTTTCTATTTGAGTTCCAATAAAAATCTTAATTTAGTTTTGGAAGAGCCGTTGTAAACTCGAACAAGCTAGAAATCATATTGTAAGGACTAGCAGGCAATATATTAAAACAACGGGGTTTGAAATATAATTTTTGTGAAAGTACAAAAAGGAAAGATGTTTCTGGAGAGAGCGAAAGAAGACAAACCATAGCCAATGAATGTGCTCCGCTGTCTGCCCCCTTTCTTTCTGCTTTTTTGCTGTATCATAATTCATAATCCGTTAGATTAACTAATTCATCATGAAAGTGCTTTATTAAACAAGGAGTAGTAGTATAATTTAATAATGCATTTAACAGAAAAAAAAAAAATTCCAAAAATTTATTATCCTAGCGAATAATCCAGCGCCCACTTCAATGATTATTTAAGAATTATTTTATTTGGAAGTCTATAAGTTTAGTGTATCGAGAATATCGATATTTTTTTGTTTTTAATTATCAATATATAGGTGGAGATTTTGGTTGATAAGGGTGGAGATTTTGGTTGATAAGCAGAGGACTTATTGAGTGTAATTATTAGTAAAATTGAAAATATAAAGTTTCAAGATACCTTCTGTAATAAAGTTTATTGTGTAGACATATCTGTAATAATTGAGGTATTAGTAATCCAACTTTGTGTTACACCTACACATTTATGATAAACAATACCTAATCATAAAAACTATCCAAATTCATGTAAAGTTGGATTTTATAAACTATGCTTTCAATTTGCATGGTAATTGTGTACTAGTACTAAAAAATAAATATTCATATATAAATTCAAAATTATACCATCTAATACATTCACTTTTATACGTATGATTTTTGACGAAAAACATTGTTTAATAAACGGAAAATATTACTCTAGTATTAGCAATATTTTCAATTTTTAAGATGATAAGAAAGTTGTGGGGTGTAATATAGAAATATAGAATAATTAAAGATGTGGATGGCGTGGTTTTGACGGCTTTCCGACCGTTGTAGAAAGAACGTGCCTCGATATAATAAAAAAAAGGACACGTGTCATATGCTGCTTCCCTCTCTTTCGTCCACATTATTAGTAGTTGCCAAATTTCTTCTACATTTAGCACTAATACACACATTCACATCAAATAATGCACGCATTTAGTGTTCCCTAAGTGTTAATAAAGTTACTTAGTAGGAGTATTTAATAAATGGAGAAAGAATTCTACTCCAATTCATTACGTTTTATAATAATTGATATAGATAAATCGATAAGTCATGTTTAATTTATTTATAAATAATGGAAAATGAAAATAAAATTTATATAAAAATAAAAAAATGTATACAATATTCTATAAGACATTCCAAAATGGAAAGCATTTAGTACTGTATTTTTTGTGCGAGGAAAAGTAACGGTAATGAATAGATGAATATACATAGGCCTAGAAGAATCCACAAGCTTGTGAAAAATAATGAACCAACTTGTGTCGTCATCAATATATATACCCACATTTATCCGTTGATATCGTACTTCTATTTGTATGGATGTGATCAAATAAAATATCTAAATATTATACAAACTCAACTATGATATTAACATAAAAACGTCAACAGATTACAAAAAAACATTAACAGGAAAATGTCACGAATTTTAATGATCAATGAGCTGTGTTTGATATTAGTGTGATACTATGCTGACATTAAAATCTTGAAATTTTACAATGCGTTGAAGGCGCATTTAAGAGTTCGAGTTTGATAATATATAAGCCAGATTTTATCACTCCCCTATATCTGTATATACTACGTTACTCCAACTTGCATTCACTTCCGTCGTTGTATCCCAATTTCACCATCAAAATAATATCCAGGCATTTATGCACATGCATGTACACCCAAAAAAGAAATGAAATCTAAATTTAATTTACTAGTAGTATTACTTTACGAAACACATAAATTTTTGACAGGGTGGCATATTTTTACCAACATAACTGCCATAATTTACATTTGCGTTTATAATTAATATATACTAACAATGTTTTCCCAAAATAATTCTGTTTTCTGAGTTAAAAGAAAATTATGTCTAAATATGATGATGACAAATTAATTTGTTCTTGACCCCAAAAACAGACAATAGTTGGTGGTGGGTTGGGACCATGTGAGTTGTACTTAATTTTTACACTCTTTTTACGTATTTCTTGGTGGACCACCTTTTATTCCCTTAAACACTTTATTTATCTATTTTTCAAATTTGGGCCTTCCCCAACGTCTTTTAGTTTCAAATTAAACAGCATGACTAGACTACCTTATCATAACATTAGAATTGGCAATTATATTGTTCAACTTATTTACCAATGGATTAATTGATAGTAACTGTTGTTTTCTTATTTTATAATTTATAAGTTATGGACATTAAGCATTAGAATTTCTATATCACTTATTAAAATACAAAAGATTTCATATGTGCATGTTTTATGTATAGAAAGTGTAATAGATGATCCATAGTATATACTTATATATTATTTGTGAATTGTGAACATAGTGTACGAACACCACTCACGTCATAACCTTATAATTTATGACTATGATCATGAAAATTATGAGCTATACAAAAACAAATTTGATGCATTTCCCATTGACTTGTGATTGATTAATTTATAAGATTATATATTTTTATATAATTTGAAAATTTTACGGTCTCTGTCACAATTTTCAAGGATTATATTAGATGACAAATAAAAATTTCAAATGGACAACACATGAGTGATTTTCGCATAAGTGTTCAAAAACAATGTGTAAGGTAATCATTTTATGCATATATCTGAAGAGAGGTTCAAGTAAAAATATATTATTAGCATTGAAAATTAATTACAACTATTCGATCGTGAAGATTTACAATGAATGCATTTCTTTGTTAACAGATAAAATTTGTTAGTTTAATTTTTTCTAATTAATTTCACTTTAAATATTATGACTTCATACATACAATTAATTTTATTTCATTGACATAGATATAGAGTAATTTTTACATTAGCTCTATCCTATATATACATATAATTGTGTGGTGTGTATGCATTTTGAGAAAATTCATACTCACCGTCCACATTTAAATACATTATATTGCATCGGTTTTAAGAAAAGTGGAGTGAGTAATAAATAAAGTAAGATGGTATGGTAATAAATTAAATGGATGGTGACAGGTGGGTCCTTTTTGACCTTTTGGTTTTATTTTTGTTTTGGTTATTTTAATGTAGATAGCACATTTTAGTGTAATTTGATGAACAATTGTAAAATTGTATGACCAAATATGGAAAATTAAATGTGATTCTTAATATCGGTGAACTTTTCGAAAATACTCTTAAACTGGATGGGGAGTATATATATTTCTTGAACACTTAAGCTGTATTCGATTATATACATAATACAAAAACAAAAAGTTAGGAAGTCCCAATATAGAATATAGTAGTAAAATGACAACTCATAGAAACCTATGGTCCCATGTCATCTTTTGTATGTTTCAATTGGCCCTCATTTCAATCATGTGAATAATGTAAATAGAGAAAAAAAGGTTACCTTCTTTCTACTTTTCAAAAATGAAAATTGGAGGTTTGGTCACCACTACCTACTCCACCACCCAACACAATAAATATAGTAATGTTTTATTCATACTAAAAAAAATAAAATGAATGATTAGCTAAGTGCACTAATAGTTGGCCATGTGAATAGCTCAAATCCTGCAAATTTTCTCTCTGTCATTTCGAATGTCTACTTTCCGCTCAATTTTTTGTGGTGCGTATCGATTCTTCAATATTATAGCATATTGACATATGTGGCGTGACAGATTTAATTGGAATAACATACTCCTATATTGTATCAAAATATATTATATTAACTAGAAATAATAGAATATTTATAAAATATAATCTATTGTTTAGATGGATGTATTTGAATTATATACATAAAATTTCAATTCCTAAGATGTCCTTGTAATTAAATAAATTTTTGTATTTCAATATATTTACTTTTCATATGCATTTTTCTAGATCTGATGCAATGCGACACAATATACTCCATGTTTTAAATCAAAATTTTTGTTGCACTTTTATTGCATGAAAAAAATGTGCACTACCAATGATACTACTAATCTAATAAATGAAATCCTAATAAACACTCTAACTGATCAAATTGAAACAATTACAAATCAAACATTATTTTCTAAAGTAAGAGATATGAATACGTATGAATTTTAGTACCCCTAGAACTTTTTCAACGGTAATATTTTACCGCCATTATTTACCCTCCACAATTATAAATTTCAGCTCAATTCTACTGTATTTTCTCTAAATGCGATATTTTTTTCTTACTGTATTTCTTTTCATCTCTATTTGTTTATAATTTTTTCTACCTTCACCCGGATATACATATATAAAATTTCATGTAAATACATAAAGATATCCCCAAAATATGATTTGTCATCAATTCAATTGTTTGGTAGTACATGATTTATTTTGTAGTATGAATTTGGGATGATCCTAATTTTGTTGAGAGATTATGCAAGTCAGATGTAACATTCAAAGATACCGTTAAAATTTATAGATAGTAGTAGCAGAATTCTAATGATACATGAAAGTTGTTGTTACAATTATTTAGAGCATCTTCAATGGTCGGCTAGCTCGATTGCTAGCGATCGCAACTGAACCATTGGAGGCTAGTCGGAAATCGGCGGCCGATCGCGTGGTGGCCGACCCTGCTCACCGATGCGCTGCCGCCATTGTGGCGGCCCGATCGGCTAGCGACGCCACGCCGAATTTTGTTTTATTTTTTTTATAAAAAAACCTATATAAACGCGATTTTCGTTTCATTTTCATTTGCACCACTTGTTTTAACGAGTTTTCTCTCTCTAACTTCTCGTACAAGAGCATCATCGGCGATGGATCACAACAACGAGTCATCCATTGACGAGTGGATCTTAGACTCCCACGGTACTGTGGAACTGGATGGGGCCGGATGGGCGGGCGAGATGGGCCCGTGGTTTAACGTCCTTGGGGGCGGTTGATGGGGATGATGGCCGGTGCACCGGGATTGGGGGGAACGGGGGTATGCTGGGGGATGCCTGAGCGGGGACGGGGAGTGGCGGGTGGGGAGGTATGCCCGAGATCTTGCAGCAGATGATGGGGATGATGTGGGGGGAGGGATGCAGGGGGGTGGGGTCACCGGGGAGGGGACACGGTCTATCGTCCCTCTATGGATTTTTGACGCGTCGTCCCACACGTCGACCCGTGGAGACGCAGTTCACGGCGATGATCTTTTGTCATTGCACGACATGGGGATCGATCTCGGCGTTCGGGGAGTCCCGTTCCAACGGGGCGGGCCCGCGCGAAGAGAAGAAGAGAGGGGAAGGCAGGCGGTCGGTGAGTCGGGCGCGGCCGTTGTTGACGCACCCCGCCGGAGGAAGTGGACGGAGGAGGATACGCCGGGTGGCCGGGTGGTTGGAGGTGTGCGACGATCCCGGTTGCGAACAACCGGGGTCGTCAACATGTGGGCGAAGATTAGAGGCGCTAAGAGGCATTGCCGGCACGGGAAGGACTTCGGCGGGAGGAGGTCCGGAAGGGTGGGAGCGCATCGGGCCGCGGTCGGCCGCTTTTCGGCGTTAGCGCCAACGCCCTCCGTCGCTCACTAGTGGGTAGAATGAGGAGGACGCCCCGGGGGAAAGCCGAAGTCGGCCCCTTGCGGGGACGTACAGGAGTTCCACTTCGGGAGTGCTTTTTGTTGTCGAAGGACTCGAGAAGTTCCGTGCGGGTGCGACGCGGTGCCGAAGAAGCAGAGCGAACTATCGGCGACTACGCGCAGCGGCGCGGATCCCATGACCTCCCGGATGCGAGGAGTTTCCATCCCCTCCTTCATTTGCCGGTCGCCCCGCCCGGTTGGGGCGAAGCGGGCGCAACGGGCGCGAGGGGCGGATCCCTATCGCCCGCGGGTCCGGTCCTCCGCCTCCCACCCGCCGCCCCACTCGAGTATACTCTCCATTCGCGTAACCAACGCGGCTCGGATGTACAAGGTCTTCCAAGAGTGGAGGACCGCCACCGACCCCATGGAGAAGTTGTTTCTTCACTCGATGCTCGAGAGCATGCGGGTTGATTTGGATGTCGCGAGGGCACGGCTAGGTGGTTCCGACGTGGGCTCGAGATACCACGGGTGGCGCGGCCGGCGCGACGGCGATGGCGAGGACGGCGGCGACGGCGATGAGGAGTAGAGAGTGGCGGGGCTTGTGTGTGGAAGCCCTTTTTTTAAAAAAAAAAATCATGTACTTATTTTTAAATCTTTGTACTTTTTTTAAATGGAATGGATTAATTTTCCCGTATATGTGTCGTAAATTTAATTTCGTAATTTAATCGTAATTTTAATTCCGTAAATGTAGTATATTTTGAATTATTTTTATTCGGCTTGGCCTATGCAGCCTATGCTGGCCTAAATCGATGTGCGAGTAGATTTTTAGTCTCTGACGGCGAGAGAGAATGGCAATTATTCTATTGCCTATATTATAAAAAGTTTTTAAGTTAGTTGACAATACAGTGATAATTTTTATTACACCTTATAAATTATAAATATTAATGTTATAAATGTTACTCCAGTTTATGTGTGGGGGACTGTAGTAAGTACTCCTCTCTAACTATTAATTAAACAAATTAAAGTATAAGAATCACAAACTCAAATATCTGGATATGTTGATGACGGGCAGTCGAATTGAAACTTGATGGGCCTGCATTGATTTTGAATTTTGAGGCCGAACCCTTTTTTGTTTATAATTTTGCATGCCATCCGATTCGATAACACAATTGTAATTTGGTGGTAAAACTTATCTAGATGTCCTTATATTAATATATTCTAGTTTATTAGGTTTTTCTACAAATTCATAAGAATATACTTTTCGTTGAAAAGAGTGTTATGGAGAAATGTTAAAAGAATTAGTACCATTTTAATTGAAAAGTTATTTATTAATAAAAACTATTTTTTATTAATGGTGAGTAATATGAAAGGTCAAAAAATTTAAGTATGAGATATTAAGCTCACCAAAAGTGTGCATGTCAGTTTATGAATATTTTAGTATAAATTTGAAGATTGAATGTATCACTATTTCTGAGTAGTACTTTGGTAGGAAAAAATATTAATCTTTACCCCTCACTCTTCCATAACGTTCATATATGTCAGTATTTTTTTCAGTATAAAAATGGGCAAAACTAAGCAATAATTTTAAACTATTTTATTAATGGACTCTAAGAGTAATATGAAAAGGTCAAAATAATTATGAGATATTAATCTCACTTAAAAATCATTCAATACCAAACACTACAAATCCACTATAAATATCAATTCAAAGGGTCATTACACTATTAGATTGGACAGTGAAGCAGTACGTTCGCATGCAAAATTAAACAATAATTTTAAACTACTTTGTTATTGGACCTCTAAGAGTAATACTACTCTATTTCATGCTACTCGCTTTTTATTTTAGGCTGTAAATTTAGAATTAAATAATTAGTGTAATTAAATTAAATTTTAACTTTTAAGTGTAATAAGGAAAATTAACTCTAATATCTTAATAAACTACTCAATTTTTTACTTAAAATAGAAATAATGACAATAGTTCGAGGTGGGTCGAATCAGAAAAATGCAAATAGCATGAGACGGAGAGAGTATGAAAGATCAAAATAATTATGGGATACTATTTATTAAGCTCACTTAAAAATCATAAAGCTGAAAAGAATACCAAACACTATCAAATCTACGATAAATGTCAATCAAAAAGTGTAACTACACTATTAGGTTGGACAATGAAGCTGTTAGTTTTCCAATCTGTTATGATTTCATTCTCTTGCAAAGTTGCAATTAAGTTTCGCTATTCATATTTTTGTCGATTTTGTTGAATTAAACATTTTTCATTTCTTTTGAGGGAATAAAGCAAAAAAGGATTCAGAGCTACAAGTACTTCGTTGTATGTTCTTATACTAACACAAGTTCAGAAATGACTTATCTTAGTACACCTTTGGACATTGTTTAAGGGAACGATTTCGATCCAAATGGCAAAAGTAATATATACTCGCTCCGTCCCTCATTAATTGTCCATTTTGTTTCCCGACACGGTTTTAAGAAAGGTAAAGAAAGCGTGTTGAAAAAGTTAGTGGAATATGAGTCTCATTTTTGTATAGTATTAGTTTTATAATAAAATGTGAGTGTAATGAATTAGTAGAATATGTGATATACCTATCATTTACGGTAAAAAGTGAAAGTGGACCATTAATAGGGACGGACGATATACGAAATCAAGAGATTTTACGAGAGTTTTAGTATCTATTTTCATCTTGGTGCTAACAAGGTAATAAGTACTCTCATTCTCTGCATTTGTTGTACAACTTCTTTTATACTCCTTCCCTAAAAAGTATTTAGTAGACAATGTTTGAAATAATGCGAATTTTAATGCACAATTAGTAAAGTAAGAAAATAGAATACACAAAAAATGGTAGGAATATTGTTAGTGGAGAATGAGACTTGCCTTGTTAAAGAGAAAAAATTTCGTAAATAGAATTAATCTATTTTCATGGGACATCCAAAAGTGATAAATATGATTTATTTTTAAAATAATAATTTAGTTGTCTCTCGACTATACTTCACCTTGTTTAGGATCTTACTTTTGAGTTGTGAGGATATGGGCATAGGCACTCGCGAGTGGGTTTCTGTCACCTGCATTTTCTAAGGATAGAAAACACGATTGATCGCAACTAGGAGAGGATTAAAGAGCGGGAAAGAAAGGGGAAACAACAAAACTCGACCAAAGCTCAATATAATAGAAGTAGCTCGAAAAAAATCGAGTATCATTTCGACAATCAACAACTAAAATGATATTATCTCAACTTATACATTAACTCAAAAGAAACAACATTCGTGGAAGCATTTCGAGAGTAGAATAATGCTATGTATGAAGACACAACATATTCCGACCATTTGATAAACATCTTCTTCACTTTTATGCTCAACACCTACCGCTAGTCACCACAACCCGCACATTTTTTTAAAACAAATGCAGCGAGTACTTGATGTGAGTACTTGATGCACTCGTGACTCATGCCGAAAACATTTTTATAAAAATTGTTTATCATGCCATTAACGAGTGACCTCGGGGTTTTAACTTTGAAAGGACCCAAGTCACTAAAACATTTCACCAACATCATCATCACCATCAACCTCAACATCATCAACATCACCATACCATATCGAACTACATGACAAGGAATGTGGCCACATTCCAAGTCACTAGACCGGCCAACTCAAAAAGATAACGCACGATCTACGGGTGTACACCGCTAAGTAGGGACTCACTCCCTAGTCGACCGAATTCGATTAACCATACATGCAAAAGCCACTTCAGATAGGTCCCACATCAACACAAAATATGGCATGAGAAACATATTTTGCACTCTTTGAATAAACATACTTAGGACATAGTCCTTATTTAAAAGAAAGCCAACCTCATTCGTTTATCTCCTCAAATTGACTTTCGCTTCCGACCTCAAAAGATGTGCATGAAATTCACCCTTTTCAAAGAACATGAAATGCTAAAATTAGACTTTGCAAAAATAAAACTTATATAACAATGCATGCATCTTATATGATATTCATTTTATCCCAACTCTTCGTTAGGATAATTTATAAAGCTCGTATCTCAATTAAAACGGATATTTAATTAATCTCGCTAAGCAGCCCAACGATCAAGCAACATGTCCGACTCCTTCATGAACTAAGCTGCTGCCCCATAATTTAAACTAGATCATAAATATATAAAATCCTTAGCCGAACAAAATTACACTAGCCCAACACTTTATTTAGAAAAAAAAACCCAAAAGGCTATTTCCCTTTCCCTTCATTTCAATTCCATAATGCTCGAGACTAAAAAAAAATAGATGTGCTCATCAAACAAGTTAAAATCTAAAAGAGAACTTACCCACTCCATTTCCATGTGCTCAACAATGGATTAGATGCTCAAGCAATCCATTAAATTAGTCTCATTCCTAGAGGAAAGGAAATGCTCGATCAACGCATCTCCATTCTATCTCAACAACAAAAGTAAATGCCCGCACCCGCGTCCCTCTTCATCGATCAGCATCGTCGCCAGCATTCAACAGTGCCTCGTCACCGCTGTTCCAACTCGTCACTTATCCCTTCTCCCTTTCTCTTTCTAGCTAGTTCTCCGTCTGTCTCTTGGTCTCTTGAAGACATTTCGCCGCTGCTTCAAGGTTGCCGCTGTCTCCTTCCTTGCTCTCGTCACCGTCGCTGGTCGAGCCAGCCAGCGAGCGCCTGCTCGGAAGTCCGCCGCTGCCTCTGTCTCCTTCCTTCCCCAATTCAAAACTGCCTCTATCTTCATCTCTCAAATTCTCAAAGCAGCTTTATTTCTCTCCCTCTCTCTCACTGTCACTCGCAGCTGCCACCTTTGATTCTCATCCCAACCGCCGACTTCTACGTTCAGAAGCAAAGTCGCTCCGTCTTCGATTTGTGACCACCTCTCGATTGCTGCCATCTCATCAGACTCTCTCTTCTCGATCAGTTTCAGCACCGGGAACCGTCAATCCGTTCGGTGTCCGGTTGCTGAGAATTTTCGATGCCTAGACTCCGCTGCTGCTGTTCGAGGTTCGTCGAGCAGCCTAGCAGTGCTGCCGCCTCCGATGCCGCTCGATTTTCGTGATTCCAACGATGCTTGCTGAACTGATGAAAGTATGTGTTGTATTGATTTTTCTCCTCTTGCAGCTCCCAATTTCAGAAACAAGGTAAACGTATTTCTTCTCTTCTTTTTGCTCTCGGTAAGGTAATTATAATGTGCCTAACTAAACTGAATAACGTATGCGCACGTATAGGTGGAGATGGTTTCGGTTTGAGATTTGGTTTCCTCTTTTCCCGGTAACAAGAATAAAGGTGGAGGAAGAACGTGGTACTGCTTATATCTACGGTAATATTTAAACATCACTTGGGTTTGGATAAAAATATCTATGTACTTGGATTAGCCCAAAATCTATATTTAAAATTCCTCTGATTTGTAGAAGAAACGATGTTGATAAAATTGGAGATCGAGGCGCTTAGGAAAATAAAATGAAATTCTTCCTCACTCAGATTTGAATACTTGGTCGAAAGATTATGGGCATGGAATAAAAAGAATTGACTACAAATCCGACGTGTCTTCAAATCAATTAAAAAGGCACAGAAAATCGGGATGTTACAGTTTCTTATATGGACAATACAAACATATTACTCTGGGAATGGACCTAGCACCTAGAGTTGATTGGTTTGGCATTGACCTTAGAATTAGAGTCATGTCTTTTGGATTGGTGATTAATATCTACATATTTGGTTCGTGCACTTATATTTGCCGCTAAACTATATCCTTTTCCTATTTGCAGGTAGGAATATTAGTGCCGCCGCATCAGGTGGGCTTATCCACCGCTAATTTAAGAGGATTAGGTTTAAAAAATTCCCAACCTGATAAAAGTACAATTCGATTAGCCGTGACTCAAGTGGGCCAAAACCAAATTCGATGGGTTGGACCAAGGTACGACTATGTCTATTATTTCTTCATGTTTGACATCTAAATGAAACATTTCTAAAAACGGAAACATCAATCTGCCAACTTTTTTACCTCTCTTACTTTATTCTTTCCACATAACTCACAAAATAACTACATAAAATCTCGTGGCGAAAAAAAATATTCCACTTCGAATGAACGGAGCAAGAATATATTAAATATTTATTAATATAATCGGAGTAGTAGATAAATACATTTAAAAATTCTAATTAACTATAGGAAATATTCTAGTTTTTAGAATATGCTTCAAACTTTTTTAATATATGTTTAATTTTTATTTTATTTATATAAATTTTAAATTAATATTTAATTATGTTTGAGTTTAAACATATATCACAAAAATATCATAACTAAATGTTTTACCTTCTATAAATATAACTTATTTTTATTATTATGTAATAGATGACCACATATTAATTTAATCGGTAGCTGCTTGGCTAGCTGAAACTCGAATATTTAGGGTTAGGATTGAATCTTTATAACCCGAAAAAGTCACAATCTAATTAGCATGCACTTGATTAACCCGCAACTCGAGTAGGGTTGGCCAAACCCGCTAGCTTTATCGATTGACATCCTTATTTGCAGACATTCTTTGTTTATTTAGGGCATGATTGGTAGCAATCTGGGGCTTTTATCAATTTCCATTTACAACAATTTTAGATAGTTAATCTTGTTTTTAATGGCGTTTGGTAGCAACCGTTTTTGGCTCAATCCATTGTTTGGTAGCCCTAAGTCATTATATTGGATACTAATATTAAACATTGTGATGCCATATATGTGTGACATCCCTAACCCGAAACTTGCATCATTTTGTATATTGACATATTTTTATTTATCTTTGCAATTTATATTGTTATCTAACAAAAGATATGAAAAGGATTTGAATACATCCCTATATATATATATATATATATATATATATATAGAGTTGTATTCATATACTTTTCCTATATTATATGCTTTTTCCTTTTTAATCCCAACCATTCATTCTTATCATCTAATGGCCGATTGGGAGTGTCTCTGAAGGACATCACGTTAATACAATGGAAGAAGGTGGTTCTCAAACAATGGATCTAAATGATTCCAAAACATGTATCACGGTAATTAATTTCTTGAGAAGTCATAGTTTTTTGTATCCACGTTTCATTAATTTCCAAATCACATATTAGCTACAAACTTTGACATTCTCAGATTCCACTGTATGGGCTTTAGTTGTGGTAATCGAGTTTGCATGGGCTAGGGTTTAGTGGACGGGGAAGGCTTGATGTAAAGTTGTAATGTAAATAATCCAACTATTGGAAGGCTTGTCTTATAAGGTTTAGAAACGTTGATTCATCTAAAGGCCATGTCAATAGCTACAAATAATGTGGTAGAATTTAGTACTATATAATTTACATTATTAGATAGATAATGCACGTTTTATGTTGTGTTAAACGCTTAATTAAACTAGGTGTTAGTTATTAGATACATATAATGTAGATTTAGTTTTGGATAATGTAAATTTGTAAGAGGATAGATAATGCAAGTTTTATGGTTCATAATGTTCATGTTACCAGTTTTGTTTTTTGTGATTGTGCAGCAGTGGGTTGTTGTACCAGTGTTCAGTGGAGTTAAAGCCCATGGTTGGCCAAGTTCAAATCGGATTTTTGTTTCGCGGCTCTTCCCCACGGGCTGTATGTGCTGGCCGTTTGGTTTTGATACCGTAAAACCAAATGAGGAAACCTGATGATATAATTACTATGCTGTATGCAACAAAGAAGGCAGCAAGAAGTCACCTGAGCGAGGATAATTGCCCAAATGCACGGTCTGTTTTTCGTTAAAAACGTCGACGTTTATCCTGCTGCTGTAGTTGTAAAGCCGCATCTCATTCAAGTTCTTCTCCGACGTAAGGAGTTTCGTGTTAATGCGAGGAGTTTAACGAAGTCTGCCATAAATTCATTACAAGGTTGGGACCGTGAAAGATATAGCTTTATGTCAATCAATCAAAATTTGGACGACGTACACCAACAATTATCTGATTGTTCAAAGGCTAACATAAACCCACGCTCACGTTTAATGTGGCCAAGGAAATTCGTGGTTTTCACTCATTGTCACAATGTCAGATATAAGGAATGCTTCAATGAGACATCACATGCATACGCTCATGGTTTTGACGTACAAATGGTCACAAAAGTGGATGATATGGCTAGGAAGAAGAGTTGTTCGAAGCATTCACATACGAGTACGAGGTTAATGCTAAGAACCAAATTTTGTTGCTTTGTTCTGCATTAGTTGATGAAGTGAATTACTACATGTTCGGTGTGATATTGGTGCTTTTACACCACCTACAACACCAATAGGTATACCATTGTGCATTATAACATTTCAATATGTACATTATTGTATGCATTACAATGTATTTTGCACAATATATGCAATTTTCTTAATTATGTCAGTTTATGTTACGCAGTATTGTATGATCTTCACACCACAGGTGAAAGGACAACTGGATACTACTCGACTTTTGGTCATTGGGTTTGGTAAGCAACGAAGATGTGCCGTATTTTGTCCAATAATGGGGTTTGCTCCAAGATGATTGTTACGATCGATTCGGATGAGATCGCTATTGAAGCAGATTCTGTCGGGACTCGCCACAGACATGGTGTATGTGGCATATCATGCATAAGTTGGCCAATAAAGTTCCTCTACTGGGTTGTCGTTGGGACGGTGATTTCAAAAAGAGTTCAATGCCTTCTGCTTCTTGGTCAATTAGAAACGTATTTACTAATTATTTGGGCCTCTTGATGGAAAGGGCTTTGTGGTCATGAATATTGTGGTTTGTCCTCTCTTCATTTATAAATACAATCGCGCGATCCCAACACATACATTATGAGAACACATAAACGAGGGAAAGAGCTTAGAGAAACAAACTTGGAGCATGAGCTGCGCTACTACGCCAAAGAAAGTCCGAGGAATTCTCTCTGTCTTCCCCAATCGCTTCCGCTATGGATCGCCAAGGTATATTTCGATCCTATTAAGTTTATGATTTTACGTGAAATACATGATGTTCGAAGATCTTTCTTTATTTATATTCAATTATATATTCTTGAGTATATGATGATAAATAATATCCAACATCATATTCCAAAAGAGATTGGTCGTCTTGTCAACTTGGAGGAGTTGAAATTGGAAGTAAACCATTTCGACGGATCATTGCCTAAAGAGATTGGAAACATGACACTCCTTAGCTACTTGTGGCTGAACAACAACAATTTTACTGGTACGATTTCTATATTATTGAATTACAATGTTACATTAGTTAAAAAGTTATATTAATCAAGTAATTTGATCTTTTGCTTTGTGTTGCCTTTTTTATAATATTGTTTTATCATCTATTGTAGCATTGTGTAACATGTACTCCCTCCGTCCCTCTGTAGCTGAGTCATTTCCTTTTTTTGGCAAAAAATACTTTATTCTCTCTTCATCCCTTTACCTTTTTTCTTTCTACTTTATTCTACTTTTACTTAACTCATTGTGTAACATGTACTCCCTCCGTCCATCTAGAGCTGAGTCATTTCCTTTTTTTGACAAAAAGTACTTTATTCTCTCCTCATCTCTCTACCTTTTTCCTTTCTACTTTATTCTCCTTTTACTTAACTCATTTAAAACAATTTTTCTTAAATTCCCTGCCAAATAGAAATGCCTCTACTACAGAGGGACGGAGTTAGTATGTCATACTACTAGATGCTTGAAAAATAACTAATTTATGTGGGAATGATTTATAATCTCAAGGTACTATTCCAAAAGAAATATTTCTTCTCAACAATTTATTGCAATTGAACATCGCAAGCAACCAACTTCATGGATCATTGCCAAGAGAAATTGTTAACCCTAACATTCAAGAGCTGTGGCTTCACTACAACAAATTAAGCGGTATGATTTTTTATCTAATTTTCCACTTCCATAATGCCTAAACAATGTGTACTATTAAAGCAAAAAATGGTTACTTTTCAGGTCCGATACCATCCACCATTGTGAATCAATCAGGGCTACTTAATTTAGGACTCTATGCCAACAACTTTAATGGAGAGATTCCACCAACCATTTTCAACTTGAGATCCCTCAAAATTCTCTATATATCAGACAATAATTTGGAAGGAACTATTCCAGATTGTATAGGAAATTTGAGTACATCTCTATCTATCCTCAATTTGAGTGGAAACAAATTGACTGGACACATCCCTTCAACATTCCCAAAGGGTTGCAGTCTTGAGTCAATCAATCTAAACGGAAACAAATTGGAAGGAACACTACCCCGAACCCTATTCAACTGCCGAGGTCTGCAGGGTATCGACATTGGTGGTAATGGAATATGATAGGAGTAAAGGCCGGGTTCCAACTCAACCAATAGAACACTATGACTAAGGAAATAAGAACTCAATTTATTGATAGAAGGACCGAAAGAAAGAAGCAAAATAGAAGAACAATCCTCACGTAGGAGGCCATGATAATCCTCCGCAGAGGCCTACGGCTACTGCCGTCCCTAATTCTGATCTCTCCAAAAGATGTCAGCTACTCCTACTGACCCACCTTATATAGGTAGCCAGATAAATCTACAATAATTCAAATAACAATAAAATCTGAACTAACTAGATAATCTTGGGATTTCCCCACTAACTGCTTCCCTATTATTGTGGCAACTACTCCCCTCCAACCAACCAACATCCGTATCAACTGCCTCACTCTCGAAACAGCCTTGCCCTCAAGGCTCAGCTAAAATTTGAAACACATCACTTTGTTCGGTGGAGGTTCAAACTCATGCTTTCGGGTAGTAGCCAGAGCATCGAACCATAGAAGATTTCCAACTATATGTAGGAATCGCAGCATGACCAGATAGGAAAATGGAGCGCCCGCTGATGAAAATAGGGAATCCGAATCTGCAGGAATCTGCACAATATCGGGGCTGGCAGACAGCAGCAGTGCTGTCACCATGGCTGGTGTAGGCTGTGTGGTAGAAGGTGGTAGAAAGGGTTGTACTGGAAGGGGCAGGGGCGCGCTATTGTCAGTAGTGGTGCCGAGATCGGGGGGGTTTGTAGACGTTTTAATAGCTGCTATCTCGTGACGGGCTGTTGTAGGTAGACTAGAGGGCAGAAATGGTGCTGTCACGGTGGGTAGGATAGCTGCAGTACTATTGTTGGATGTGGTGGAATTTTTGGCTGGTTTTTGGCAACATGGACAGTAACAATATCGTCACTGTTGTACTTGGATGAATTGCTGGTGACGCGGCTTTCTGATGGGATGGTATCACCAAAACGATTCAAGAGCTCTTGAACAAATCTGTCCCACGATAAAGAGGGGCAGCGATGAACGAGCACTTGCTTCCAAGGCTTGGCTGGTCCGTCTATGGCGGGCATGGCGAAGTCGACTCGTCTATCAGAAGGTGTTTTGTTGAGGAGGAAATATTGATTTGCTCGCGCGAGCCACACGAAAACCTCAGATCCATCAAACTGTGGAAAGGTCATCAGTTGTGAAGCAAGAGAAGCTCGAAACTCCCATATGAAGTCGTCTAACTTAGTACTCAATGCCCCGAGTTGATCTGCCGTCTTTTGGGACTGCAACGTCATCACTGCTACAGCCTTCTCCAATCCGTTGAGAGTGTTCACCATGATTCTCCACGTTTACCGCACCAATTGATAGGAGTAAAGGCCGGGTTCCAACTCAACCAATAGAACACTATGACTAAGGAAATAAGAACTCAATTTATTGATAGAAGGACCGAAAGAAAGAAGCAAAATAGAAGAACAATCCTCACGTAGGAGGCCACGATAATCCTCCGCAGAGGCCTACGGCTACTGCCGTCCCTAATTCTGATCTCTCCAAAAGATGTCAGCTACTCCTACTGACCCACCTTATATAGGTAGCCAGATAAATCTACAATAATTCAAATAACAATAAAATCTGAACTAACTAGATAATCTTGGGATTTCCCCACTAACTGCTTCCCTATTATTGTGGCAACTACTCCCCTCCAACCAACCAACATCCGTATCAGAATACGAGACGCATTTCCCTTTTGGATGAAAACACTCCCTGAACTTCGTATCCTCATCTTGAGGTCAAATAAGTTCGATGGTACGATGTTGGTGGATTCAAACACCGAGCAACCGTTTCCAAAGTTGCAGGTATTGGATGTATCACATAATGAATTTGTTGGCTTTCTACCTATAGATATTTCAAGATTTTTCAAGGTATGATAGATGCCAAGGAAAACCAGACTGATGATGCTAATTTGTTTCTAAGATTTATAAGGTTGAAGCTCACATTGAAAGGATTGGATCATTGTGGTTGTTGGATACCTTAACAACTATCGACTTATCCTCCAACAGATACTCTGGGAGTATTCCACCTTCTTTAGGGAATCTTAACTCTCTTAGATTCTTGCATTTGTCTCACAATACCCTCGGAGGGCATATACCA